>NC_143520.1:12842500-13142500 GCF_031878675.1 Megascapheus bottae | reverse complement strand
GATGATAGAGTCTGTAGGGCTTCACAAACCTACCAAAACCAACTAAAAATATTTTGATATCACAGAGTCACACAAAAAGCATTCGAAATCGCAAGTTCTTGCTATGATCTTCAGAATTTTGAATTTTTAATCACCAACTATCAGGAGTTTATGAGAATTCAGATCTGGACACTAAGAGTTGTCTAAAACGTTATAGGGCCTAATATTATGCTGTATTACAACCTATGTGTATGATTTTTCTCATCTCTGTGACCAAATACCTAGAAAATATCTGAAACTAGAAAACTGTTTCCCAAATAATGGACTAAAAATTTTATTTTGATATAGTTAAATGAACAGCAAAAGAATAAAAGGAAACCATGACGTATACTAAAAGTAATTCTCTCTCTTTTTTTTTTTTTTTTTGCCAGTCCTGGCCTTAAGCTCAGGGCCTGAGCACTGTCCTTGGATTTTTCTCAAGGCTAGAGCTCTACCACTTGAGCCTCAGCACCACTTCTGGCTTTTTCTAAGTATGTGGTACCAAGGAATTGAACCCGGGTCTTTGTGCATGCTAGGCAAGCACTCTACCACTAGGCCAAACTTCCGGCCTATTCATTTTCTATTTTTATTTATGATTTTACAAAACTAAATATGAAGGGATTATGATGAAATTAACAGCAAATCACTATCTGACTGAAAACTAAGACTGTGAAGTTTCTCTCTGTGTATGTGTATATCCTCACAGCAGAGTTTGCACCTCTGTTATAGTCATAGCAAGTTGTTCATTTTCTTCCTTCAGAATAAAGAAGGAGCTCTTAGCAAAGCCACAGTAGAAAGAGCAACAGTGGCTTTTGTTTGCCTTCACACCACCAACACAATGCAGAGCATAGGGGAAGTGTGTCACCCTTGTTTACTGGATGGAATAATACATGAAGCTTTTGCACTCATGGTGCAGGTATACAAAAATACATGTATGTTTTTACTTTCCAGAGGGTTCAGTGATAGACCCAGGATTCCCCCAGTTTCCTTCCTTGAGTCTCCTGTGTGGACAAGAAGAAAACAGAATTTCCTCCTTGAATTTTGTTTTTCTTTCTTTCTTTCTTCCTTTCTTTTTTTCTTTCTTTCTTTTTTCTTTTTCTTTTTCTTTCTTTCTTTTTTTCTTTCTTTCTTTCTTTCTTTCTTTCTTTCCTTCTTTCCTTTTTGAAATTCTTTGATTGTCCCATATTATTTGATTAAATGGTGCAAGAAATAGGACAATGACATTTGTACCAGTCTTGGAAAGAAGTTTAGATATTTCTTGTCATCACTCTTTGCTATCATTACTATTATTCCACTTTAACCTGCAGGTGAGAATTTCAAGAAGGAAATCATTTTGAAGAAGGGATAGTAAATTTCCAGAAAATTCTTTAACTTAATGCACTTATGAGTTCTGACAATTTGTCAACTCGTTTTAGGCTTCAGGCTCACATGGCTAATATTTATCATGATATGTACAGAAGAAAAGTGTTTAGTGCTACATTTTCTATATAATTTTAGTAATGTTTTTCAAGAGGGAGAAATTTGCAAGTTAAATATCTAGAAGTATAATCTCAATTCTCTAAAAGACATATTAATTTTTCAAAATTGGATTTTGCACCTTGCCTTCTGTACTTTGTTTCTGAGTTCCATCCAAGAAGGGTTTGTTGACTTGATAATAACTTTCAGCTCTGATAATAAAGAATTATCTGTATAATGAAGGAACTAAGACTTTCCAAATACACTAATTAATATTTTAAGTCATTTTCATCTTCCCACCTTATAATCAGTACCTGAATCCTTTAAGTGAATTGCAAAGTTATAATGTCTGATATTAGATTCTAACTTCATGTTGCATATATTCTACCTCTTGGGTATTTTTTTCAGTTTCACAGAAAAAGACGCCTAAATATTAGACACTAAAACCTTAGATAATAGGCTTCCTCTAATCCCATTTATGGGAGCTACAGGTAAAGCTTGGAGAGTGAGAATAAATGGTCTTACCTATGACACTAGCTAACTTTGAATTTGGGGGGGTGCGTAACCCCACTTACAATTTGGGAGCAGAGACATAAAACAATCCTGTCCTAAATTTTCAGTCAATACTTCAAGAGACCACAAGGTGGAGATAACTGTTTTATGCAAGCAGACCATTAGCAACATAAGATGGTACATCCCCAGTCTACAGAAGGTAACGTAAGGCCTCCTCCATCAAGATAAGAAAAAGAAAGGATTTTTACTATTTTTTGCACTTGCAGAATTTAGTAAGAATTGAAGTACTTTAAAATGTTGAGCAACACTCACTCATGCAAAAATTTCCCTGAGATTCAAATTCGTTAAATTTTATTAACTCAAATTCCATTGTTTTACGCCTTATTCCTTAAATTTAAAGAACTTTTCTATTATTGCACAAACAAGTAGTGGAATATAAGCTCTTTTCCTCTTAGAACTTTAGCAAAATCACGTCTTTATACAATTTTTATTCCTTTTTCTCTCCCTTAACTATAGAGTACAAGGTGACATCTTTTTACATATGCTGAATGTGCTGGGAGCCAGTGGTTAATGCCTGTAATCCTAGTTACTCAGGTGGCTGATATTTTGAGAATTGAGATTCAAATTCAACCCAGGCAGAAAAGTTCTCAAAAAGTTTCTCCAAAAGTAACAAGCAAAAGCTGACCTGGAGTCATGGCTCAGGTGCTAGCGCACCAGCCAAGCAAGCATTCAGAATTGAAAACCTGATAGCAAAAATAAAAATAGATATAAACATCGGGTGACATTTAGTTGCCTATTCCTAATTTATAATGCTAACGAGAATACAATATAGACTTTTTAAAATTTCTTTGACACTAATTCCTGTAGGTGATGTAGATTTCCCCTTCCTGTGCTAATTCCTCTCTTCCCCAGCTTTTCTTACATCTAAAGAACTGTGGAAGTCTGATGTCCAGATCTCTGGGGACTCAGAGGCAATCTACTTGCTTAATCTATCACAGCAAAGAACTAGGGTTTTCTTTTTTGGTCTCCCTACTTCTCTTACTTTTACTAACAAACATTTACCTAGAAGCTAGAAAAACTGAAAAGCTGAAGATGATTGGTACTATTAAGTTTAAATTTCAATGTAGTGTTTGGTCTTCCTCCCTTGAAGTTCATTCAGCTTTTTGCATCGCAGTTGTTTGGGGAAATACCATGAACATAAACAAAGTAGTTGATTTCAGAACCAGAAAAGTTGTTGAGTCTCTGAAAAGCTTAACATTCACATGTTAAAAGTTTTCTCTTATTGTGATTTTTACTGCATCTCTTAAATAAATTCTATTGTCTTACAGAATTTATTTAGTTACTGAGACTTCTGTTTATTAAAAAACTAAAACAAAAAGGAGGCTTAATAATCTTCCTCTAATAGATAAGAAGTCATAAATGGTATATTTTATCTCACATTTTTCCATGGTGAATTCACGTGTATGATATCTTAGTGGATTCACAAGTTGGAATTTTACTGAAGACAGTTTGAAATTTCATCCTGCAAAAATGATTGTGCTTGTAATTGCAATATTCTCTGACTGACTTGCTCTGATTACTCTTAAAGCCTGGGTCTTGTTTAACCATAGAAATTCACGTTTTTCATTCTAGTTTAAAAATCTCCACTGTTCTACTTGGTATTCTCCTAGCCATGACACTAAGTAAGATATGATAGCTAAGCTTAAGCTTAGTAAGGAATAAAGCAGCATAACTTCAAACAGAGATCAATTTAAAAAAAATACCATGAGGAGATCTAACGTGAGGCTTATAGGGGATTGAAAAGAGAGCAACAGCCAGGGGCCAGTGGCTCATGTTTGCAATCCTAACTACTCTGGAAGCTGAGGCCTACAGGAAAATCTTTAAAGTCAGCCCACCCAAAAAGCCTGTGAAACTCCATCTTCAATTACTAGCAAAATGCCTAACTAGAGGAATGACTCAAATACTAAAACACTGGCCAAGAGCAAAGTACCAGAGTGAGAGTATCAGGCCTGAGGAGGGCTTGGAAGAAGAGGTTGAATGGCTACAATTTGTGGAAATTAATATTATTTTCAGTAGAAGGACACTGCATCCTTATGAATGGGCCTCTTGTTTTGACCACACTTATCAAATACATTTATGGATCAACTATTTTGCCAGTTTTATTATGATCTAAGAGAAGACTTTAAAATCAGAACAGAAAATAACTTTTTAGATTCAAAAGGCTACTTGCATATAAGTAAAATAATTTCTAAACACATTCAATAAATACCATTTCTATGTTTAGTATATTGGTTCATTACTAGCTCAAATTTAGTTAACATGTATTCTTTTTTTTGCCAGTCCTGGGGCTTGACCTCATGGCCTGAGCACTGTCCTTGGACTATCTCAAGGGTAGAGCAATACCACTTGAGCCACAGCACCAGTTCTGGATTTATCTATGTATCTGGTATTGAGGAATTGTGCATGCTAGACAAGCACTCTACAACTAAGCCAAACTTCCAGCCAAACATGTATTCTTCGCAGTAATTAATTTCCTAATTTGTGTTTCTTTTTTATAATTGTGTAAAATATAGGGTTCACAAGTGGGTTCTCATGTTCCCTATTCTATTTCATGTGACCTAGTGAACCATCACAGATGTACATATAGAAAACACACATCTCAGGTATAAAGAGCTTCTCAAAATCTCAGGATAGACTCTTTTCACTGCCCCCATAGTTGTCCAATGCCTGACCTTTGTGTCTTCATAAGGAGACTTATGATCTACAGCAGTCATTGGTGGTTCGTGTGCCAGCTGAGAAAGCTGAGACTTGGAGCGTTGCCGGATGGAAGCTCTGTAAATAAAGAGAAAGACACAAGAATCTGTAGATGTGGGTAGGTTAGACCATAATTCTGCTGGTGTCCAAGCTTTTATCACATGTCAAAGAAACAGAAATGTTTCAAAGGTAACATGGCAACAAGGATAGGGAACTTCCAGGTTAGGTTTGAAAGACCTTGTCATGGGTCAGAGTAGATTCCTGTAGGCCCAGCGCTCTAGAATTGTCCAAGTGTGACCAAGGAGGGAGAAAAGTAAAGTTGAACACAGTTGTCTCAGGGTTTATATGATTATGCTAACTGCTACCATGGCAAAGAAAATTGGTCATAGCTTTTAGTTACCATTCTGGTTTAGGGTGTACATTGAATCTCTTTATCTCTGTCTCTGCCTCTGTGTCTGCCTCTGTCTCTGTCTCTTGTCTGTCTCTCTGTGTCTCTGAGTCTGTCTCTCTCTTGCTATGTGTGGACATGTGTACACGTGTGTGTGTGTGTGTGTGTGTGTGTGTGTGTCCATTTTTCTTATGGAACAATGAAGAGAGAAATGTTGGAGTCAATGAGACATGCCTCGATGACTAGCACACTCTAGATGGAACTAATCACTTTTTTCCCCTGTGAATAGTTTCATCCAGAGAAAACTAGATTACAACAAATTCCTAGGTGTTATCTATGACTATCTGTTTAGCCAGCTTCCTGTGAAGTCAGCAACAAGTCAGCTTAAGGTTCTTTTATTTATTTTGCTTTTCTAGTCCAGGGGCTTGAACGCAGAGCCTGGGCATTGTTTCTGTTTCTGTTTTGGTACTGAAGAACCAAATCCAGCTTTATACATGCTAGGGAAGCACTCTACCACTAAGCCACATTCCCAGCCCCAACTCAGCTTAATTACATAACTCAGCACCATACTCTTTTAATGGTTCTGCCAATCAGGTTCAGCGCTGAGCATTTACCTGAAGGCCTCCCTTTTCCTTATTCTTGCCATGTGTCATATGATTAGCTATGAAACCACTCCCCGCCCCTCCTCTCTGTCCCCAGAGTGAACTCTGGGATACTCCCATTCCTTCTTATCTGGCTGGTGACTGTAGTTATTCCTTCGAATTAGATAACTGGTGTTAGGGCCTCTTTTCCAGAAGATGAAGAGGAGGTGGTGTCACCACCTACAAAAAGGTATGGTGCATTACAGAGATGAGCCCCCAGGTTCCAAAGAGGCAGCAAAGAAGGATATGTGGGGAGGAAGGAGCATCATAATGCAGGGGACTAGTACTTCTACCTTGTTTTGAACATGGTAGACTTACAGTAGTGTCTCCTCGAGTTTCTGTGACTTTAATCTTATATTTCTTAAGTCTCACTCTCTCATCTCATCCTCCAAACCATTCCTCCAGCTTGGCATAGGTTCTCATGAGGCCATGAGCGCTAAGTATGTGGAGAAAATACTTGACTAGACAAGGTCCAGTGTCCATGGTTTCTTCCCAGGCTTATCAAAAACACTGGAGTAATAAGATAAAGCTCTTGTTTCCATATCCTAGAGACCCTTTCGTTTAGACTCATCCTATATGATCTTATGTATCTAGGTTTTATTGCCCTTTGGATAATCTCATATTGTTACTGTATCTGACTTTGTTACCTGGTATTATTGTATATACATTTGTTTGTTTATTTGAAATAGGAAAAAGGGAAGGGGGGAAACAAGATGATGGGGGAGGGGGAGGGAAATGGGAACAAAAATGTAAGAAGGGGTATCAGTGTGTGAGAAGTAATGCACCTACTATCTGGCGAATGAAATTGTAACCCCTCTATACATTACTTTGATAATAAAAAAATAAAATAAAATAAAACACTGGAGTAAGATCACCTTACACCCCTTTCTGAAACAATACATCAACTGGTCTTTCCCCTCTCAGAAGCTCTGTGCCACTTTTTTCTCTCAAAAAGATAAGCTAATTTGGTGACAAAATTCTCTCTCATTCTGTACATTATTATTTAGGACACTATCCTAAACAATCCACTTAATTGTTTTTGCTGTATACTTGTTTTTGAATCTAAAATATATTGCTGAGAGGAACTTACCCATCAGGAAAAAGAAAGCCAAAGAAAAAATACAAATCTATGCATTTAGCATAAAACCTAAATCTCTGCATAGAGGAGTTTTTTCAGCAGCTTTCTTTATTGAAGCCTATAAATCTTTCTTTGCACATGGTTAATAGCTACTTTCTGTCTGTAGATAGTATTTCTGTATTTTTCATCCTAGACACTAGAATTTAGAACTTGTGAGAAATAGGAAGTACTTATATTTAAAATGATTATCTACAGGGCTGAGAGTTTGGCCTAGTGATAGAATGCTTGCCTAGCATGCACAAAGTCCTGGGTTTGATTCCTCAGTATCACATACATAGAAAAAGCTGGAAGTGGTGCTGTGGCTCAAGTGGTAGAGCTCTAGCCTTGAGAAACCCCAAGGACAGTGCTAAGGCGCTAAGTTCAAGACATAGAACTGACTAAATAAATAAATAAAAATTCAAAAATGATGATATATTTCTAATAATAAATGAAATAAAAGTACATAGACTGGGAAGAACTTTTTCCCTCCTGAAAGTTGATAGAATATTTACATTCTTGTTGGCATTACCACAGGATACCCTTATTTTAACCTAATGAATCAAGTGTTTACAGGGTATATAGTATCTTCATGTCATTGTTTGTATTGGCTATATTTTTATTCATAATTAAATATACTTCGAGATGTCCATAAAGCTTCCCTAATAAGTTTAGTAATTTTATAGCTCTTACTCTATAGAGTAAATCAAGCTATTGACTTGTTATGTTTTCAAAATCATTAAAGGCAATAAACAAGCACTTGTCCTCAAAATAAATACAGTAGACTGGCTCTGAAGAGAGAAAAAAATAATAAAGCAAGTATGGCAAGAAGTGGAACAGGAGAATGAAATTGACTGGAAGGTAGTATAAACATGAATGCAGATATAACAATGAAATCACTCCTGTCATAAGGACATATAATGTGAAGCTAATTGAAAGGACCTCCAGGATAGTGAAACAAAAGCCATATAATGAATGATTGTTGTCCTTAATGTACTATGTTGTCTCTCATCTCCTTTGCTGTCCCTTGGTTATCTCATATTGGTATAGTATCTCACTTTGTTATCTGATATATTGAATTTATTTGTATTTGAATATTTGAAATTTGATAGGGAAGGGGGGAAAACCAAGACGGGGGGGGTGTGGGGGGGGAGGGAAACGGGTGCCAAGACATGTGAAAGGGTATCAATGTATGTGAATTAATGCACCTTCTATCTGGCAAATATCATGTAACCCTTTTACTAATTACAATAAAAAAAATCCAAAAAAAAAAGAAATCACTCCTGTCTAATATAAGGTAATAAAAAATAAACCAATCCTGAGATTTTAGAGCATGGAATATCCATCAGTGTTAAGAACAATTATAGGAGTTACTGCCTGAATGTTTTATCTTAAGCATCCCCACCTCCTTTCTGCTCTATAAACAATCATCTTAAATGAACAAGTCCTACAACTGAATGTTTGATCCAAGTAGAGCCTTAATTTAATATCTTTGGAAAGGTGATGGTGAAGAGAGATAAGAGAACCATCACCTGCTGCTAGTTTCCCAACAGAAAGAAAGAAAATCTTGACCAGTATTTTCAGGAATACGGACAAATATTCTCAGGCAGAATTCTTAATACATGTACTTTCAATGTTGTAAAATCCTTTTTCAGTGAAATTCTTAAGCCAGAATGAAAGATTAACTTTATGCTGACAATACTCTGATGTTTTGAAGGTACATACTTAGATTTGGAGACTTCCTCTTTTAAAACTAAGAAATATATTTTAGTTTTATCTGACTGAGGTATAATTTGATATCAGAGTCCTTACTCTAGAGCAAAGGTATTTGCATTTCAATTGTCTTTCAGCAATTAAAAAATGGAGCCAAATGCATGAATATGATCTTCATAAAAGACAGTCTCTCACACCACAGTTAGCTTGAGTGGGGAAAAGAATACAAGATTTAATTTTTTATTCTTCTAGAAAAGTAAAAGTCTTGCTATGTAGGCCAGGTTGGTCTTACTACATAGCCTAGGTAGGTCTCAATTTTGAGATCTGCCTGCCTTGGCTTCCTGAGAACTGGGATTATAGATGTATGCCAGAGTAACCATCTAAACTGACCTTTAAACCCCCTTTCTAAGCTCCCGAAGCAATCTTTTCATCAGAGAATCCTCTATCATGACCTTGCACTCAAATCGTTGAGAAGCACACATGAAACAAAATCCCCGTGTAATAGAGACATACATTCACAATAACAAGGCAGCTTTTTGGTTATGTGCTTACCCCCATAAAAACTGGGAATCTGCCTATGGCTTTCTTTGATGTATCTGAGACAAGGCCTAAGGTTCACAGCCACAAATACGTCCTCAAAATACTTGTCAACTTGCCCCATTGTTGAGCTTACCTCAAACTATCCTGGTAGCCCCCTCTGCTGAAGGGCTGCTGGGGCACGTTGTCTTCAGTTGCATCTTTTCCTGTTTGACATAACAAGAGTCTCTCCTTAGTATATTCAACCACTGGTCATATTTAAATAGAATTATTTACTGTATTTACCTAAAATGTAGCTACAATGTCTGATGCCAAACATTCTGCTAACTTCATTCTAATAAGTAAGTAAAATTTGCAAATTTTTCAACAATCTTTTTGTTTGTTTGTTTTTGCCAGTTGGGGGGCTTGAACTCAGGGGCCTGGGCACTATCCTTGGACTCTTTTTTCTCAAGGCTATAGCTCTACCACTTGAGCCACAGCACCACGTCCAGCTTTTTTCTATGTATGTGGTACTAAGGAATTGGACCTGGGTCTTCGTGCATGTTAGGCAAGCACTCTACCACTAGGCCAAACTCCCAGCCCCCAACAACCTTTTTCAAAAATCAAACTGTCTAATACAATTAAGTCATGTAAAATATATGCCAGCCTGTTACCTCGATAGAAATAGGTATATGTTAGTATGAATCATACAGTATTTAAGGAAAGCTCACTAGAAAATGACAAAAAAATGATAGACCTAGCAAACTTTTCAAAAGCCTACCCAAAATGTTATATGTGTTTTAGGGCTAAGGTGGCTCATAAATACAAATATTAAATGGTGAAGAAAATTTAGAGAGGTTGGTTAATTTAGCTTGGGATAATTACCAACTTTGAAAGTTCAGATTGAGAAAGAGAAAGTGGACTAGGACCTGAAATGTTCATGCTTGAAAATAAGTATAAAACTCTAGACATTGATGAATTTACTCAAACAGTAAGAATGCAATAACTCTAGTGTACAGCACATAGAAAGAAGATTAAAAAACTTCTACTATTTGCAAGGAGTAAAGAAAAGGAATGAAACTAAAGACTAGGAGACCTTGGGTTTAGCTCTATGACTTGATCCAATATCCTCCTAGCCTTCAGAAGTTTCCATTATCATTTATATAATGCCTGCCAGGACTGCCAGGAGAACAAATTGAGCATTGAAAGCCATACATTACTGTTTGTGTTTAATACAGTGTTCAGGAGAAAGGGAAAAGCTACTTGCCCTGCCTATCCTCTTTATGAAGGGCCCGATCTCCTTGGCTTTGCAAAGTCACTAGTGTGAAATAGACGCCTTTCCTTTCCAACAGCTCTTGATGGTTTCCTCTTTCCACAGCTGCGCCACGTTCAAAACCAATGATGACATTTGCTGCTCTTACTGTGGATAAGCGATGGGCGACCGAGATGATTGTATGCCCATGCTGAATCTGTAAGAAAGTGTGGTACCCCATCAAACAAGAGTGCACAACAGAGCTGACACTGACCTTCAGAGTGCTCAAAAATCCACATGTAATCTCAGGCTTGGACCCTAGCCATACACTTAAATAGGCTGTACAGGCTTTAGAAAAGTCCAAACACTTTCTGGAGCCCTAAATCCTAGCATCTATTAGTTAAGTCACCACAATTAAAAGTATAAAATGGAGTGGGGAACTGTTTAAAAACATCATGCTAGTCTTAATAATAGTTGAAGACTAATATTTTACATGTACAGCCATCAGAAGCAAATCGTAGCCATGTTCTGTTCAATAATACAAAGAGTATTTTAGTCAGCCGATACTTTACAAGTGATTAGATTGGATACAAAGATCCGTGTAGACTCACACCTCACTCCTCCCCAGAAAACAATCTTCTTTTTTCCTTTTGCAACAGTGCAAGAATTTTCATACAGACCTTGAAAATGAACTGGGACTTTCCACAAACCTTACTCAATGCTCCTTGTACCATGGATTCACTCTCATTGTCCAATGCTGAAGTGGCCATGTCCAAAATGAGGATCCTGGGGTTTCGGATAAGGGCTCTCGCAATGGCTATTCTTTGTTTCTGGCCACCACTCATCTGGCCTCCTCCTTCTCCAACCAGGGTGTCAAATTTCTAGGAAGAAAAGGATGCTGGTTATCAGGGAGAAAAAGATGGCTTCTCACCATATGCCCACGTGAGGCTTTTTTCTAAATTCCTCCACAAGCATGAATTTCCACAGGGCCAACTTTCTGCTGAAAGAAACACCACTTTCAAAACCGAAGATCTAATCAACATTTGCTTGCAAGATAAAGACAACGACAGATGGTTTTATTTCTAGGTGCTCTGAGCAGTATAAATGTTCCTCTTTAGCTTCAAATGAAACATTTTCAACCAAAATAAAAGTTTGAAAATATCAAAGCCATTTTAGAGGACTGAAGTGCATATCAAATCCCTATCTCTTTTCCCCTAGAAAACAGAACAAACTATAATGCTGAAAGATCTCCTTGCAAATGAAAGCTCGAAGGTGCTTTATAATCATATAACCATATATGGCTATATACAGTACCATAGCTAGTAAGTGGTTATGGAAGATCTCATAGGCCTCACACTACCCCTGAATTCAACAACATAGTGCTGGTTGTCAGACTCTTATCTTGCTTAGAATTATCCAATATGATGTGAGTTCCTAAGATAAAGCATGGTGCTGAAATTGTATATGTTTCATCTCATTTACTCTCCAGGGATACCACATGAGGAAGATAATTGCTGTTCTCTGCAACTGGAGAGTAAAGAAACATTGGCTATCAAGAGGTAAAATGGCTTTATGGAAACTTGGACATTTATAAAGCTGATATTTAGAGAAGTTGAGCTTGATATTGAATTGATTCAGATTCTGGAGACTTCTATTTTTCAACCATTAGGCTACAGCATACTCATATCTGCAAAACTATTTATAAAGGTAATTTAGAAATCCAAATAGGAAATGTTCAAGATCATTGACTCAGAGCCAGACCACCTGTCTTTCCTGCTTTTGTATTATACAACTTTGAGCAAGCTATTAACTTTTTAGAACCTTAGTTCTACACAAACCATTAGGGATAATAGTTGCTACAATGCAGAATACAACTGAGGATTAAATGAGTCAATGGACATGAAGTGCTAAAGCAGTTCCTGGAGTGTAGTAAGTGTCACATGAGTATCAGCTATCAATAATCCTCTGACTTAACAGGCCATCAGTAGCAATGTAACAGAGGGGTTTTATGTGAGTGTGTGTGCGTGCGTGTGTGTGTGTGTGTGCGTGTGTGTGTGTGTGTGTGTGTGTGTGTGAGAGAGAGAGAGAGAGAGAGAGAGAGAGAGAGAGAGAGAGAGAGGAAGCTCCCCAGTTTGGTGGTTTTTCAATACATAAACACCTACTCAGATGAAAACTTAAACTTATGGTACATCTCTAGGCCTGACATTAAACAGGCCCTTAAGAATTTAACAACTCAGAATTTAATCAAATGAAAATGTGCATTCTATGTCACTTTCTTCCTTCTAAGATTTACAGGTTTCCCATGGAGACTAGGGCTAGGGCTACCTGTGGCAGGTCCATGATGAAGCTGTAGGCATTGGCTTCCTTGGCAGCTCGGATGATGTCTTCCATTGTGGCCTCTTCTCTGCCATATCGGATATTTTCTGCAATAGTGGTGGAGAACAGAACTGGCTCCTGCTCCACGATCCCAATCTGATTTCTCAGCCACTGCACATTAAGAGAGCGGATGTCATGGCCATCCAGAGTCACCTAGACAGTGTGAGAACAACAGGGCACTGCTTTGAACCTTTCAAGGTTCCGAGTCCTATCACGAGTTCTAGTTGACCACTGGGGAGAGAACATAGAGACTGAAAGATTGTTATAGAACAATCCCACCTAAAATGTAGCTCTTGATCAAGAACATCAATATTAGCTGGATACTGACTCATGCCTATAATTCTAGTTACTCAGAACGCTTTGATCTGAGGATCATGGTTTGAAGCCGGTTTAAGCAAGAAAGTCTATAGACTCTCATCTCCAATTCACTACTAAAACACTAGAAGTGCAACTGTGGCTCAAATGGTAGAGTACCATCCTTGAGCAAAATGCTAAAGGAAAGTGCCTAGACCCACTGTTCAAGCTCCAGCAGCAATACAACAAACAAAATAAATTTGAAAAAAAAAACAGAATAACAACATTATAGAAGTAAAGTTTAGCTAAAGGACAATTCATTGTAGAAATGCAAAAAAAGGTAATATCACTTAACTAACTCTACTGGCACAAGAGTAGGTACATTTTTTTTAATTCCTTGGTTGTTTACCATATTTTCAATATTTTTATCTTTTAACTTGTGACTGAAAGGGGACTTCAAAAATATAATAAGAAATAAAATAATATACCCTATCTTCCATGCTTGTTTCAAGTAGCAGATTCTAGTAAAAAAAAACAATTGAATGAATACGGTCAAACACCCAATGTATACATGTGAAAATGGTACCAGGTAATTTGAAGGGATGGGTGGTGTTGAGATAGATGGGCCAGATTGATGGAAGTGTTGACATTGATCAAAATAAATTGTACTAATAAAATGACGTGTTAAATCTAAACCACTTTATATAACTGGTTAAAGAAAACAAAAAATGATTTTCAAAATCAACTGAAGCTATTAGTGAGAATAAAACAATAGCACAGTGAAAAAAAATCTTAGCATCTTTCTGGGTGCTGGTGGCTCAAGCATGTAATCCTACCTACTCAGGAGGCTGAGATCTGAAAATTGTGGTTCAAAGCCAGCCTGGACATGAAAGTTCATGAAACTCTTATCTCCAATTAAACTGCCAGAAAACCAGAAGTGGCATTGTGGCTCAACTGGTGGAGCACTAACCTTGAGCTGAAGAGCTCAGGGACCCTGTCCAGGCCCATAGTTCAAGCCCCATAATTGACCAAAAACATAATCTTAACATCTTGTATTAAAAATCAACATATTGGGGGATGGGCAATGAAGAGGAGTAAGAATGGAGGAGGAAGTGAGCACATGTAATTATTATATTCAATGTATATTATGTAAATATTGAACTATAATATTAGAGGTAGGATGGGAGGGGAAAATTAGGGAGATCAATGAGAAGGTTGACACTGATGAAGTCCCATTATACTCATAACCAAAACAATGAAATTGTAGCCTCTTAGAACAACTACTTAATAATAAATGTTTTAAATCATGGTTTTCAAAGATTCAGAATGCTAGCGTGGCATATAATAAAGAATGCCCGACTGCAAAGGACATGTGTGTGAGAAAAAAGTTCTGGGCTCTTTTTCCAACCAGTGTAACAGCATATATCCTGGTAAACTTACTCTACCCAGAGCATTTAATATGCAGGCAAACAAGGCCACCTCAAGGCATTAGCTCGAAGTCAGTGACCATAATTCTGAGGTGGAGTGCAAAGGGCAGGAGCTTTGTCATCCACACACCTATATGCAAATCCCAGTTTGGTCCACCTCCTAGCTAAATGATCTGAGCAGGTATCAGTCCCTTTGGCTCTTCCTCCTTGTGTATGAAGAGGTCATTGTGGATGTGAGGAATCCTTTGTACAGAGCATCTAAGATAGCGGATGATAAATATATGGTAAAAAGTGGCAATTATTTGCCCGGAGTTTGGCCTAGTCGTTAAAGTGCTTGCCTAGCATGCATGAAGACCCGGGTTCAAGTCCTCGGTACCACATACATAGAAAAGTGGCAATTATTCGTGTTGTAATTTTTTTTAGTTTTGGTCTATGTTTCCTTAAACAAACACAGGAAAATAAAATGAAAAGCATTGTTAAATTATGTGTTCAAAATTGCGTGCGTGTGTGTGTGTGTGTGTGTGTGTGTGTGTGTGTGTTAGTACTGGAGCCTGGGCATTGTCCCTTAGCATTTTTTCTCAACACTGGTGCTCCACTGCTTGAGCCATAGCCTCACTTTTGTGTTTGGTGGTTAATTGGAAATAAGAGTCTCATGGACTTTCCTGCCAAACTGCCTTTGAACCATGATCCTGAGATCTCAGCCTTCTGAGTAGTTTAGGATTATAGGGGTGAGCTAACCAGACCTGGCTTAAAACATTTTTAACCCAAACAATAATTAAGGGCTGTTGCCTGTAGATTCCTAGCTGAGTTCTCTTTTGTATTCTAAGGATTTTGGAGAACTTAAGTAATTCATGATGACAACACAAAGGGGTGGGTCAGGTTGGTGATTCACCCAAGAAGCAGCAATATTGGTTTCGAGTATATCTGCATGCTTGGTGATGACTCAGAAAATGTATCTAGCCAGTCACTGAGGACTGTCACCATGCAGAAAACACGTCCTGTCAATTCAGGCAACACAGGTACCAGGACTGTCTCAGTTTGATACTGCACTATTATTTATACCTCCTAGTCCTCACCCATTGAGAACTTTCTGGAAGTTGCATACCATGCCTTCACAGGGATCATAGAATCTCTGAATGAGCTGTAGTGCTGTACTTTTTCCAGCTCCACTGGATCCCACCAGAGCTGTTATTTCCCCTGGTTTAATGACCATACAGAGGTTGTTTAAAATCTGGAGAAGAAAGAAAATGAAAACATTAAAAGAAATACTTAAATTATCACTGTGTACCAAACCAAGCAATTAAGCAGTAAGTTAGAGTGATTTGTAGGGAAACTACAAATGTATGTATGACTACTTGTGCCCCTGCAGTACTGAGGGTAAACTTTCAGCATATAGCACAATGAGTAATGGCTGTGGTCAAGAAGTAAATTTATATGTGCTAATATTATTATAGTAAAGTAAACAAGCCAAGCAATCTTTAAAAGGTTTTTTGTTGTTTTTGTTTTGTTTTGTTTTTGTCAGTCATGGAGTTTGATCACGGGGCCTGTGTACTGTCTCAGAACTCTTTGGCTCGATGCTAACAGTCTACCACGTTGAGCCACAGTTTTACTTCCGGTTTTCTGGTGGTTAATTAGAGATAAGAGTCTCATAGACTTTCCTGCCTGGGTTGGCTTTGAATTGAAGTTCTCCTGAGTGCTAGGATTACAGGTGTGACCCACCAGAATCAGTTCAAAAGTTTTATTCCAAAATCTAGTTTTAACTACTTCTGGATGAAACAATGGCTCATACTTGTAATTTCAGCTAGTTGGTAGGTGGAATTTAAGAGGATTGTGATTTAAGACAATTCCATGGTTCAAAGTCAGCCCATACAACAAAGTCTATGATCCA
Organism: Megascapheus bottae; assembly: GCF_031878675.1. Classification (NCBI taxonomy): domain Eukaryota; kingdom Metazoa; phylum Chordata; class Mammalia; order Rodentia; family Geomyidae; genus Megascapheus; species Megascapheus bottae. The sequence goes on along the minus strand of NC_143520.1, from coordinate 13,126,151 downwards.
TCTCCACAAATGCAGAACTGGTAGTGTAGCTCAAGTGATAGGACACCCACTAAGTAAACAAGTTGAACAAGTCCAAGACCCTGAGTTCAAACCTCACTACTGGGGAAAAAAGGAAGAAAAAGTCTCATTCAAGGGAGAGATTCTTTTTTTTTTTCAATAAAGACACCTCTGTAAGTCTTGGTGAGTTCAGGAAAACTGTACTGCTTGCTCAGAATAAACACCTAATACAAGACAAACAACTCTCTAACTCCCCTTCTTGTTAAGGCTCGTGGAGTGAGTCTGGTGTAATTCAGGTGGGAGGTAAACAGTTACAGACAGGAGCTTCCTGTGGCCACTCATTCCTGTCTAGTGTGCCACACCCTCTTCCATTTCTAAGCAGTAATGACGAAGGCATGCTTCTTGTTTGCTGACTGCCTTGTCATCTGTTTATCATGTGCTTAGAATGACAGGATCTGCCACTCCTTTCAACTGAGCATTGTAGAGCTGACTCAGTTTGAATGCGCTATTAAGCCCTGTTCCAATCGGAAGGATTTGCACAACATAATCATTTCAAAGATGTGGTGTGTCACCTAAGAGGGTACTTATGAATCATCAAAGAATCCAATACCCACTGCTTCCAGGGAAAAGGCTGGCACTCACCTTTACATTTGGTCTGGAAGGATAGTGGAAGGTCACATTGTGGAATTCAATTTCACCCTTGATTCGATCCAGCTTGTAACCATCCTCTGACATGCAGTCAATGATGGGTGTCTGAATGAAATATCAAAGATATAACAGCCACATATACTACATGAGATTTCCTGATCATCTTAGTGTGAGTTAATTCATAAAACAGAACAGCTAGGTAAAACTTTACAGAGATACTCTACAGATAGCTTATTTCTTAAGTTCATTAATTAATATCTTATTTCTTATTGTTAATTTCATTAATTATTTCTTATTTCCTTAAATAATTATGAATAAGTGATAACAATCACTTCCCTTAATTGAAATATTGTAATATTATTACATTATCATATATTGTTACTAAGTATGTACACTAACACAATAAATATATGTCTTTATTCAATTACTATGTTCATCAAGTTGTAACTATGAGATTATATATATATATATCAGTGTTATATGATAGTTAAGACAAATGTAGTAATACAAGTTATTGATGTATAATCTATAACATTGATATATGTTGTGACTAACATTTAATATAATGCATTATATTACACATTAGTTACAATCCTGAGATAGTGCTATATATATATATATATATATATTAGTGTGCTTTTTGCCATTTCCATAGAGACATTATAATCTAACTGGACAGGTGATGTGCTTATTTTTCAGTTAAGGAGATAGAAGTATCCCAGATCATTTCTTAACTAAGATAATTCAACTAGTCCACCACACTAGGCTCCAGTAGAATTCTACATGTGAATATCCACTGTAGAAGATTATTTTTAAAAAACCAAAAACCTATGTGTCCACAAACAGTGCTAACTTGCTCAAATGCTTCATCAAATACAACTAACTTGCTCTTTATATCCTGGAATTTCACTTCTATTGTTGTTAGTAGTGAGTCTAATCTAGAATTTAGCCATTTTGGCTAAATAGATAAGAACTAGAACTCTTGCTATCAGAATACTTCATACTGAACTTTTACCCTGTCCAGTAACCAGTAAAATAAGTTCATCAACACTGATCTATTTGAAGGTATGGTATAATCTACTTTCATCCTGTTGAGCATCTAATAAAGATAATAAAATCATTCTTTAATGCCTTCATTTGTAGTTACTGTTTCAGGACCCTTTGACAGTCATAACTTCCTTTGAAGATATAACTACCCATAGAATAAGGTTGTATTCAAACAGATCAACATCTTTATGAAACTTCCAATAATTTCGCTTTACCAAAGGATATCCACAACAGAAAATAGGTTTTTCTGGATCCTTATATATCACCTTGTACCAACATCCATTCAAAATAGATCAAAGACCTCAATGTAAGACTAGAAATCATGAAATAATCACAGGAAAAAGTAGGAAAGCACTAGGGCTCCTAGATATCAGTTGAAACTTTCTAGGTAAATATCCAGACAAACACAACAAGCACACAGACATTGGCTAAGTGGGATTGCATCTGATATATTTTATGTGTGCTTAACTGGTTATTTGAAATTGGATAGGGAAGGGGGGAAATCAAGATGAGCAGGGGGGAGGGTGGGAGGGAAATGGGGACCATGTCATGAGAAAGGGTATCAATGTTTGTGAAGTTATGCACCTTCTATCTGGTAAATATAATGTAACCCTTCTATTAATTGCAATAAAAAATCCAAAAAAGAAATATCTGATATAAAAAAAGTTTCTGCACAGCAAAGAACATACCTAACAAGATGAATTGAAAACCCACAGAATGGGAGATGTTTACCAGCTATCCATCAGACAAGGATCAAATGGCAAGAATATAGTTAGAGCTCAAAAAATTATGTCCCCCCCAAAAAAAACAACAATCCAATTAATAAATGGGCTAATAAGTTGAAGAGAGACTTCTCAGAAGAAGAAGTAAAAATGACCCATAAACACATAAAGAAATGTTCAACATGTCTGGCCATAAAGAAAATGGAAATCAAAGCAACACTGAGATTCTGCCTCATCCAAGTTAGAATTACCATTATCAAGAAACTAACAATAACAAATGCTGTCCAAACCAGAACTCTACTACACTGTTGGTGGTAATGTAAATTTGTTCATTCTTGCTGGAAAACAGTATGGAGATTCCTCAAAAAAACTATAGATTGGGACCGGGAGTTTGGCCTAGTGGTAGAGTGCCTGCCTAGCAAGCACGAAGACCGGGGTTCGATTCCTGAGTACCACATACATAGAAAAAGCCAGAAGTGGTGCAGTGGCTCAGGGTAGAACACTAGCCTAGAGGACAGTGTTCAGGCCCTGAGCTTAAGCCCAGGACTGGCAAAAAAAAAAAAAAAAAAAACTATAGAGCGATTCTATGCCCCAAATCCCACTCCTGGGCATTAATACAACATAGCGCAAAGAAAGCTATAGTAAACCACCAGCACAACCATATTCATTGCAGTATTATTTACCATAGCCAAGATATGGAATCAGCCCAGATGCACCTAAATGGATGAATAGATTAAGAAAATGTGGTATAATATGCACAATGGAATTTTATTGATCCATCAGACAAAATAATATTGTACCATTAATAAAGATATGGTAAGATTTGAAAACAGAGGTTGCAAGATTACCATCATTTGTGTCCATAAATCTATATGTAAAAACACTGGAAGGTATGAAAGTAAATATAAATGAATTAATTCAATTATAATGGACTCTATGGAGAGCTCAAATAGTATCATTTTTAGAAGGACTAAGTCAAAGCCCAACAAAATGAATAACAGGAAATGGATAGTTGCAAGGGGGAGGTGCTCTAAGGGAAAGGGATAGGGGAATGAAGGAGGAAAGTGGGAAAAAAATTATTGTATATACCACAACATTAAGAAAAATAAAGGAAGAATTGGGTGGAAAGTGGTGAAAATATTGAAGGGATAACAGATCAGATGCACTGTATATATAAACTGCTTAGTTAATGAAAAAAATTCAAAAATATTCCAGCAAAAATAGTAGGTTTTCATGTATATTAAATGTCATTGTTTAGAAAACACAACTGTAATTCAGGGCATTCATAAACATCTTTGATTTCCAGGATTTCTGACTCAGCCCATGCTATATTAAAAAGATGAGCTAGCCAAATGTGATATTTCATACTTGTAACCCCAACATCAGCAGGCCAAAGCAGGAAAAAAATGAATTTAAGGACAGACTGCTTTACATAATGTGACCCTATCTTTAAAAAAATAAGGCCACACAGTATGACACTAAACGAAAGGACCTCTAGGATATAGAAACAAAAGCCATATAATGAGTGATTGTTGTCCTTAATGTACTAGGTTATCGCTCATCTCTTTTGCTGTCCTTTGGTTATCTCATATTGTTACAGTACCTCACTTTGTTATCTGATATATTGGATATATTTGTATTTGGTTATCTGAAATTGGATAGGGAAGGGGGGAAAATAAGATGAGGGGTGGGGGTGGAGAGATGGAAATGGGGACCAAGACATGAGAAAGGGTATCAATGTATGTGAAGTAATGCACCTTCTATCTGGCGAATATAATGTAACCCTTCTATTAATTACAATAAAAATATATGAAAAAAATAAAATAAAAAGCAAAACACAATAAAGCTAAAAGTTATCACAATTGAATGAATTTGGTCTTGGTCTTAAAGGCTGTTTTCCAATCCCTCCAGCCTCAGGCTCTTTCTCACTCTGCCCATTCCACCAGCCTTCTTCGAACTCTTTCATTTCACCAAGCCCTTTCTTGGAGGTCTATCTTTCAAGAGTTCCCTCACTTTCCATGAATCCAACTGGAAGATTCTACCCTTTTCTGTAGTCACTATCATTTTGCTTTGTTTTAGAAACTGTATTAAACTGAGCATGACAGGCCATCACTTTTTGAATCTGCTCAACTTCTTTACTGCTGTTTCCCACAATGGGTCCTTATGTGTTCCAGCTCCCTGCTGCATTCCCAGCTCTTAATATTGTTGCTGCCTCATGCTTGCACTTAATAAATGTTGCTGAGTTAAGTGCAATTTTATACCTCCACATATAAAGAGAACATATATATTATATATACATAATATGTAGCTCCTCATAGATAGATAGATAGATAGATAGATAGATAGATAGATAGACAGACAGACAGACAGACAGATAGATAGATAGATAGGATAGATAGATATAATCTTTATTTTCTTCAATGCTTGAATTTAAGAATAAATGCCTTTCCAGGGCCCAGTAACTCACATCTGCAATCCTAGCTACTCAGGAGATTGAGATCTGAGGACCACAGTTCAAAGTCAGCCTGGGCAAGAAAGTTCATGAGACTTTTATATCCAATTAAGCTGGAAGTAAGGAATGGCTCAGGTGGCAGAGTGCTAGCCTTGAGCAAAGAAAGCTCAAAGACAGCTCTCAGACTCCCCCACATCGCACCGCACTGACCCCCCACCGCCACCCTCCACCCCCCACCAAGAACAAATGCCTTAACAATTCATTTCCACCCCACCAGTTAGTGGCTTCACTTCTGGCTTTAACATACCCTGTCTATTGTTTCAAAGATGCTGTGAGCTGCAGCACGCCCAGTAGCAAAGGCTTCCAAGCAAGAAAAGGCCTGGCCAAAATTTATAGCTCCTACTATGATGCTGAGGAAAATCTGAAATAAAAAGAGAGACATGGTTTTCAGACATTCTCAACAGTACGCAAATTAATACTGCTCCCCAACAATCCACAAAAAAGCCCTTGTTAAAATGAGATGTAAACAGAAGATTATAGGAAGAGATTAAAGAGGATGATAATGTTCGAGACACGTTTATATCATCCATACAAGTAAGTACTGAGGAAATATCCACTGAAGGTTAAATTCGTACAGAAGATCCAGAAGAGCTCATAGTCTAACTTGCTGAGAGATGAAAACCAGAAAATAGGATTCTCACATGTGAGAGTCGCCAAGGGACTTTTTATTCAGTGCTTCCAACTGAAGTGTATATCATTTAATTTTCAGTTTACCATTTCATTTCCTCCTATGAAGGTTGTTCATGCATTTGTCTCCCATCTCCTCATAGGCAAGAAATGAAAGAAGGAATGCTTTGCTCAGGAAATGTCTTTTCAACAAAGTGAGCAACTGAGACTAACGGCAAAATCTCTTGGGAGCAATTGGGGCAATAAATATGGGGAAACTTATAGTCAGATTTCAGATTTCTCATGTTTCATTTTAATCTATTTTCCTGTGTCTGTGAAGTTAAAGAGATCAAAAACATATAAAATTAAAACAATTTTTTTCAGGCTGGGTTCCCGTTTGCAACCCAGACTACCCTGAAACTCCAATGGTAAAGTCTATGAGGCATAAAAAATGAAAGAAAAAAAAAACCTTTGATCTCCTGAACCTCAGAGACTTTATCATCGGAAAGCAGAAAACGCTGTGTACAAGTTGAAAAGGCTACCATGAGATACAATTGTTCTGGAGGGAAAGCCAGATGCCAGGGAAGAGTAGTGTGGGGCTAATGAGCACAGAAGGATGAAGTGAGAGGGAGCCAAGATGCCATTCAGCGGCATGTGGAGGGGAATGCAAGCCAGAGAGGGTAAGAGCTGCCCAAGGGATTAGGAGAAGCTTTCTGATTCCAGGTATATTCAGTGACTCTACTAGTTACTACCAGGCTCCCCATTCTCTAGTTGAGTATATATCACCATCGTGTTTACACAATTATTTAACTATTATCTTCCCCACCAACTATGAAGACTGGCAAGGCAAAACCACATTTCATTTGCTCACTATTGAATCTTTTGCCTTTTGGATGCTTCTGGAAACATGACATTCAGTTGTATGAATAACTGAAAAGGATCCTGAGAATTAAAAGTAGCTATGGCATTAGCAGTGGCATAGCATGGCACAGCTGAGTAGGAAAGTAAGCTTATATTATCTATTCAGTGGACTGACTTCAGACTGCAGCGACTCATCACATTTCATGAACATGTTCATTAGGTACGTGCCTGCGTGATTGTTAAGCTTGGTTATATGATCTGTGTGTATTTAGCTGAGAGATCACTGACTTCTCATTCTTGTGGCATATTATCTTTCAGGCTCTACTGAAAAATTATGATCTTACAGCTAAAAACAGTATATATCCTCTGTGACTTGGAAATCATTCAGTTGTTGGTCTCATACATCTATGTCTTCACCACAAACGGATTCCATGAAATCATTGATGCTGATCTTCCTCAAACACTAGGCAAGAAACAACCTGTGGAACACAGGGAGCTTTCTGAGATCCAGCAAGATCAAGAAGCTCTGAGTACCTGGACAAGGGTTCCTGGTGTGTATTCCTCTTCATCCAGGACAAGTTTCGAACCATACCAGAAGGCCAGCGCATAACACAAGAAGATGAGGCACCACATGTATCCTGTAAAGAAGCCTATCACCATCCCTTTTCTTATTCCCCAGGTCTGGGCAAACACCAGATTCTTCTCATACCTGTGACGAGAAAACATTGGAGATGAGTTCCAGTATCACCTGAGCAGCTAAGTTGTTTAAAATGGCCACAATGCAGTGGTTTTACTCAATAGTTCTAAAGCCACCCAAACACAAGGCAGCCTTAAATGTAAATCCACAATAACCTCTGCCTCATTGTTTGTTTCAAGCTGACAATACAATAGAATAGTTATACAAGCATCATCAATGGACTGCAGCTTGTAGGAGAATGACAGTGGAACAACCCTGCCTTAAGCAAACCTAACTTTTCACATGAACATCTGCACGTAAGAGATCTAGTACTAGTTGTTTGTTTCTATTACATGACATCCCATTTTCTATTAGAAAATATTGCAACTCTCTTCAGATAAGCAGATCAGATTATCTGACTATTTCTAACATTCATACCAACTCATCTACATCTGCCCACACATCTACTCTGGTGAGTTATTGGATCATATAATAGTTCAAGTTGTTAATTTGGAGGAATGTCTATGCTGCTTTTTCATAATTTCTGTCTAGTTCACATCCACACTCACAATGTACTTAAAGTTCTCTTTCCTCCACATCCTTATAAGGACTTGCTATCATTTATATTCTTACTAATAATCATTCTTCCTAAGGTGACATCTCATTGTGATTTCAGTTTGCATTTCCAAGATGAGTAGCAATGTTGAACATTATTTTCTTATACTTGTTAGCCACTTGTATATCTTCCTTTCTGAAACTTAGGTCTATTGCCTATTTTTAAATTAAATTATTTGGATTTGTTGTTGTTGTTTGGGGGATTTTGCTTATTTGTTTGTTGTGCTATTGAGTGTTTAAGGTCCCTTTATATTCTGTATACCAACCCCTTGCCAAACATAGTTTTTATATTGTTTTCTGCCATGCTGTTAGCTTCCTTTTCTGTGTAGTAGCTTTTTAGTTTGGTGTAATTCTATTTCTCTATATTTGCCTTTTGCTCCCTGTGCTTTGGGGGTCTTATCCAAAAAAATACTTTCCATCCCAATGTCCCAGAGCATTTTTCTTTTATTTTCTTCTAGTTGTTTATAGTTTAAGTTTTACATGTAAAACTCTAACTTAATGATAAGGATTTTGTATATGGTATGAAGTAAAGATATAATTGTATTCTTCTGCATGAGGACATCCAGTTTGCTCAATATCATTCATTGAGAGACTATCTTTTCCTCATTATATATTCTTGGCATCCTTGCCAAAAAATCCATTGATTACATAGGTGTGGAATTATTTCTAGACTCTATTCTTTGTTCTCCATTTGTCTATGTTTATGTCTGAATGCTGTTTTGATTGTTATAGAAATCTCTATAGGGGGCTGGGAGTTTGGCCTAGTGGTAATTCCTCAGTACCATATGCACAGAAAAAGCTAGAAGTGGTACTGTGGCTCAAGCAGAGTTCTAGCATTGAGAAAGCCTAAGGACAGTGCTCAAGCCAGGGACATGCAAAAAAAAAATCTATGTAGTAGATTTTGAGATAGATTGTGAGATTCCTCCAACTTTGTTCCTTTTGCTCAAGATTGTGTTTGCTGTTTGGGGTCTTCTGTAATTGCATGGAAATTTTAGGAATTTTTCCCATTTCTATGGAAAATATTACCCAAATTTTGGTAAAGATTGCACTGAGCATGTAGATTGCTTTGTGGAACATTCAGATTTTAGCATATTCATGTTTTTAAAATCTATTAACACAAGGTATCTTTCTATTCATTTGTGTCCTCTTCAACTTTGTTCTTGAATGTTTTATACTTTAAGTGTACAGATTGCTTTTCACCTCCTTGGTTAAATTTGTTCTTAATTATTTTCACTTGTGACTCTATTGGAAATATGATTATTTTCTTGGCTTCTTTATCTGATAGGGGTTCATCTTCAGCGAATAATAATATCATTGATTTCTTTGTATTGATTTTGCATTATGGAACTTTGCTGAATTTATTGCATATTACATCACTTTGGTAAAATCTTCAAGGTTTTCTGTATACAATATGTCAGTTGAAAGCAGAGAATTCTTAACTTCTTCCCATCTGACTTAAATGCCTTTTATTGCTTTCTCTTGTCTGGTTGTTTGAGCACAGACTTCTAGTTATGTGCTGCGTAAGAGTAACAAGAGTTGCTATACCTGGATTTTACCTGATCATAGAGGCACACTAATAAGTCTAATTATCTGTGCAATAGTCATTTACAGTCTTTATTGTATTAAGATATATTAAATTTATATGTGATGTGTTCAGAGTTTATATTATGTTGAAATTTATTTCATAAAATTTAAGTATCTCGAGATGATCATCTAGTTTTTGTTTTTCATTCTGTCAATATGGCCTCTTACATTTATGGATTTGCTTATGTTGAATAAGAGATTTATCTCATGGATAAATCTCTCAGAGCATGGGAACAGTCCTTTAAATATGCTGTTGAATTTGGTCTGTTAGCATTTGTGAAGGAGTTACACAAGTATGTTCATCAATGACATTAGCCTGTGATTTTCTTTGGTTGTGATGTCTTTATGATTACAGGATCGCAGGTATTTTCATTTGTTTTTGCAGCAATGGGGATCAAATCTAGGGCCTTGGGTGTGTTAGGCAAGCACACTTGACCACTAAACTACATCTCTATCACTAAAATAAATTGGAAGCTCCTTTTCTCTTCAATCTTTTGGGAAGAATTTTTGAAGGATTGCTGCTAATTCTTCTTTAAAAGTTTAGCAGAGCTCATCAGTAAGGCCTGTGGGTCCTGTGCTTTTCTTTAATAAGAGACTTTTCTTACTGATTCTTTCCTTACATTTTTTTTTTCTGTTCAGCTTTTCTATTTTTTTCCTTTATTCAGTGTCGGTCGATTCCATGTTTCTAGGAAATTGCCCAATTCATGGAAACCATTTAATTTGTTGGCATGTAATTGTAAACAGTAGTCTCTTACTATCATTTGCATCTCTTCTGGGATCTGTTGTAGTGCCTCATGGAAGTTCAACTTTAATGGCAGCAGCCAGTTTTAAAGATAGGCACATGAGCAGACATATCAACAGAGTTTGAAACAAACATCTAACTTACATTGGTTTTCTAAAATTCACAAACAGCAGTATCTTAAAAAAAATGGCTAAAGGCTTGGACTTCTTGTCGTACTTTGAGCAATCCAAATTACTTGGCTTTGCCATGCGGGGAAAGATGAGGAAGAGTCAGAGAATTATGTTGGCTGATGATACCCAGAAAAGGGTCAGACATTCCATATAACTAACCTTTCAACCTCTCTTTGCTCACCACCAAAAGCAGCCACAGTTCGTACAGATGAAATGACTTCATCAGCTACAGATCCTGCTTTGGCATACGCCTTCAACTCAAGGTCTGTGAATTTGGACACACTCTAAAATCAAGAAAAAGAAAAAAAATGTGAAAATTAAGTTATTAGGTCAGGCATCTGTCATTCACTGAACAGATTCACTGAACAGAAGTAAAGATGTGGCATAGTTGAATGTCACATTCGATTCTTACTGAAACCCCAGAGAGGGGGGGAATCGGTCCAAGTTTTGGTCTATGCTCAGCCTTATCCGTGGTGTTTGTTTATCAAAAAACATCAAATGGACTGCATGGAAGGTCTCAAAACCCTTTCACAAAGTAAACACCTGATAGGTCATTCTGTAACACTGAAGTATTTGTGTGGAATGAGGTTCACAAATTCAATCAGGGCAATTAGCATTGCTACCAGCCAGGAATTATTATAAAAATCATTGGCCAAATATGAGAGACCAAGACCTGAGGCCCATGTAAGGAGCAGTTTCATCAATACTCAAATTTTCATGTAGACATTATAGATTGCACTGTTTCTTCACGTTCTTTATCTAATTCATTCCTAAAAGTCATTTATGACATAGTCGTGAGAAAGTTACATGACTGCGAGTGGTTCTTGTTTCTATTGCAATGGAATATTAAATTAATTTCAAGACACTTTAGTTAAATTGACCTCAAAGCTTAAGAAGTATGTATTTATAAAGGTCTAACAGGAATATGCAAAACTTACAATAGCTTCTAATATGCCGTATGGTACCCATCTCTGCCTTTGACTTGTGCCTAGTCGAGTTGTTTGCATCATTTCAGGGCAACAAACATGCACAGGCATGAATGGAATAAGAAACAAATGCAGAGCTACAACATTCCAAATCAATGACACATTTGTAAGTCAGAATATGGGTACTCAGATGACACCAGAAACCATGCTCTTAAAAATCACCTTCATCAGATAATGGTTTTAGTGTCCAGCATGTTAAAATGTGGCATAGAATTTGTTGAAAGGTGTACATTACTTCATCACATCTTATAGACTAAATGTATTGGGGGAAGACAAAAACAAAAGCAACTGGACCAGATGGTTGCAGAACATTTCATACCCTTCAGAAGAAATCAAGAGTCCACTGGAGTGAGAAAGTTTGGTAGGAGAGACAGCTATCAATCTTCTGTGCATACTTTTTTAAAGATCTCAAATTGAAATGTCTTTGTGCAACCACTTTAAAATAATTTTAAATGATTTTTAAAAAGATCTCTTAAGTTTCAGGCTTCAGTGGCTTATAGCTGTCATCTTTCCTACTCGGGAGGCTGAGACCTGAGGCTCCAAGTTCCAAGTCAGCCAGGAAAGAAAAGACCATGAGACTCCTCTCTAATTAACCACCAGAAAACTGGAAGTGGGACTGTAGCTTAGTGGTAGAACACTAGCCTTGAGAAAAAAAAAAAAGAAAGGAAGGAAAGAAGGAAGGAAGGGAGGGAGGGAGGGAGGGAGGGAGGGAGGGAGGAGAAAGAAAGAAAGAAAGAAAGAAAGAAAGAAAGAAAGTTCAGAGCTCCAGGCCCTGAGTTCAAGCCCCAGGACCAACCAAACCAAAAAAAAATCTCTTTAGTAATTGATTCTGTGCCAGCCACAGGGCTTAAGTGTATATAACATGAATCATGCCTTGAATAATCACAATGACTTAGAGAGATATTGCCCCTATTTCCCTATTTTTTAAAATAGACTCTACATTTTATAATTCTTCCAGCATAAATTTCTTCAAACAAAGCAATTTTAATTCCCTGTTTTTATTTTTTGCTTTAACTCAGGACCTGAGCACTGTCCTTGGGCTTTTTCAAGGCTAGAGATCTACTACTTGAGCCCCTGCACAACTTACACCATTTTCTATGTATGTGGTACGGAGGATTCGAACCTGGGTCTTTGTGATGCTAGGCGAGCACTCTACCACTAGGCCAAACTCCCAGCCCCTGTCCCTATTTTTAATGTGTGCAAACTGTATGTAGTTTTATGACATGCTTCTCATGAGTCACACAAAGTAGTTAGTGGGAAGACTAAGTGGTGTCTTAGCAAAGTAAGCTCTTTGCCATTGCCAATCATTTTCTGTATCATCTGGAAGCTGCTTAAATAATATACCCAGTGGACTATGAGAATATGTTTGCTAGAAAATATCATTGTGGAGATTGGTACCTGTTGCTCAACAATCTGTAAGTATAATACAGCTATTCATTTCAAGTCTCTTCTCATGTATTTAGAAATTATTACGTTTGATTCCATGGGTTTCTATCAATATGGTTGTGCCAAAAATAAGAAATGATTTCTTAGTTCCTGGTAGAGTTTTGAACTGGAGCAACTATATGTTTCTACTCCTATACATTGTCTTGGCCTGAAAAGCTGAGGACCAGAATATTTCAAATAACTTCATTCTGCAACTGGTCAGCTGCAATGAGATATTGCTATGATTGTATAAATCTCTTACATCCCCTTGACTGCTCTGAGGGTCTTTGGGCCTTTGTGAGAGAGGCATCCCAGCTTGGGAGACCATGGGTCACTTGTTGAAGAGTGGGGGGGATTTGGTTAGTCTCTCTCGAACCTGAATCCTGCTGTGCCAACTATGCAATCCCAGGTACATCCTTTCAGAAGAGCCCTTGTTCCTTATATTTACAATCATCTTCGTACTTTATAAGATTGTAATAAGGATTACAACTAATAAATATGAAACTTTAAAAGAACCTGACAAAAATGTAGATGTTCAATACAGTTCGCAGTCAATAAAATAATAGTTAACCCCCTTAAAACTTATACTATCATCTCAATAGATACTGAAGAAGTGTTTGACAAAATTTAATCCATTCAAAGGACCATTCCCCAGGTTCAAGTGGGATTTATCCCTGGGACGCAAGAGTCATTCAACATAAGCAAATAAATGGATTTAATCAGCTTTATTAACAGAATGAACGATAAAAACAACCTCAATGTTGATTGATCCTGGGGGATAATGAAACAGAATAAAATAAAAATAGTGACAATTATAGTAACTAAATGTGCTCAGGAGAAGAAAAGCAAGCTTCATGTTTGGGGGCTGTTTGTGAAGACTAATGCCTTCCTATGAAAAGAAACCCAAAAATATTCTTACCAGGCCAATGATGGCTGCTCCAATCCCAATGAGAGGACTGACAGAAATAATCACCAAGGTCAGTTTCCAACCCCTGTAAAATCCCAGCAGGAAGCCACAGATGGCTGAGGACATGCGCTGAATGAAAATGGCCAATTGATCAGCAATAGCCTCGTTGATTTTATTAACATCACTAAGGGAAAAAAGTAGGATCGCATAGCTGAAGTTAGTTCAAATGTCGTGTCCTTCTTAAACATTCCCATCTTGGTTCCACCATCACCCCTGGTGACATCACAGTTTCTAAATCATGAAAAATCAGCAACACAGTGGAGTTTATTATCAAGCCTCTACTTCTAGCCAGTTCAATTTTCCCCAGCTAATAGCCATTCAACTTTGAACCATCTCTCTTTCTCAGAGCTAATAATCCTGGGTTTGTCTGGAGAGCACTTTATGCTTTCTTCACACCTGTTAAGTCCTGTCAGCCATAAGGTTTTATTCACACACTGCCTCATTCATAAAGTTTGGATAGTCCCTACGAAGAAGTTATATCTTCCCTCCTGTGTTTCCATAGCAATGTGAGTGTGTGAGTGTGTGTGTGTGTGTGTGTGTGTGTGTGTGTGTGTGATTACTGAATTCTGCTAATGGGAAAGTAGAGAAGAATAGTTAAGAGCACAGATTCTGGAGCCAGAATCTCTGAATTCAAATCTGAATTCAAATTATAAGCTCTTAGGCAAATGACTCTTCATTTTTGTCCCCATGTCTCATTATGCTATTTTCATGTACATATATAAATAATAATAATAATAAATATTATTTCTATAATATTTACCTTCCTACACCCATCACCTTCTCCTCCCCCTCCCCAATTTGGTGGCTTCACTACCCGAAACAAAACAGTCTTCCCTTTAAAATCTGTTGTATTTTTATCCAGATCTAGCTTCCACATATATTATATGTAAATCAAACTAAATTATCTTAGTTTTCAGTTTTTAGCAATCATATTTAAGAGGTATTTCCTATGAAAATATTACGCTATCTATAAAAGCCCAATATAGCCAGGTGCAGTAGCTCATGCCTGTTATCCTAGATGCTCAGGAGGCTGAGAGCTGAGGATCATGGTTCAAAGCCAGCCCAAGCACTAAAATCCATGAGACTCTTATCTCCAATTCACCAACAGAAAACCAGAAGTGGTGCTATGACTCAAGGGGTAGGGCAGTAGCCTTGAGCTGCAGAGTTCAGAGATAATGCCCAGGCCAGAGTTCAAGTCCCGCAACAGACAACAACAACAATAAAAAAGCCAACGTCGGGGACAAAACAAATCTAACTGAAAAAAAATTTAATGTGGTAATAGTTTAGAAACAAAAGCATTGTTATCAAAAAAAAGGACACATTAAAACACTATTTTCTTGGTTACTTACTCAGAGAATCTAGTATTCAGCTCTCCCACAGAATTGCAGTCAAACCATCCGATTTCCATTCTCATTATCCTCCTAAAGTAAACTTTTCTCATTTTCTGTACCTGGCGAGCTCCAGCTACTACCCAAAAGCAAATCTGGAAATGGGCAAAGAAGTATTTAACATTTTAATATTCAGAATATTTACTAATTCCTTCCTCTCCCTTTTTGGAAGGTATGTTTCACGGTTGGAAATGGAGAAAAATAATTCACAAAATGCCTCTTTGGGAAAAATAAGCTGTGAAGACTCTGTACCTGTTGCTAATTCATAGGGATGATGACAGAACAATGTTGAAACATAGCCAAAGGCCTGAGATATGATCCAGCTCTGACATCTAAGTAGGCACCTAACTTTGGATCTTATTGAGTTCAAAGCCTGTAGATAAACATTCGTACATGGTTTGCAGGTGATGATAATTTTCAGAAACTATCAGACAATAATTATGAGACAAGCAGGGAATCTCATCTGCTGCTAGATTTTCCCCAATGAACATAAATAAATCTGCCATGAAAATCTGCCAACGCCAGAATAAGAAAAGTAGATTCATTTTTTTTGACAACTGACACTATCGAGAATGCTTGAAAAAATGGGGAGGAGTTTTTTTTGTTTCTACAGAAGGCAGAAAAACTGAAATATTCTTCTTGCTCAGTAATGGTCAAGTAACCCTCAGACTTTCTATCAGTAAATTCAGGAATATGTAGATTCAGTTTTGCAAAATTTGGACTGCAATACAGTTTGGTGACTATAAAGAGAAAAGAGAAAAAAGAAAGTGCATTTTGTTTCCTTTATCTCCATTTGCCTTGAACTTGGCTTTCTCCCACCTACTTGGCCTCCCTCCACAAACACGCCCACAGCTGTGCATTTAAAGCTTGTAGCTTTTCCAATTATGACCCAAGAAGATAGACCTCCCCATTTCACCTATCACTGAGGGAATGCAGCTGTGATTCATGGAGCTTCTGAATAGACAGCTTCAAAGCTAAAGGCCACACTTTGTGTTTCATTGTAATGTTTAGGGGCCCAGATGTTCATCTAAAGTAAAATGGAAAAGTAACTAACTTGAATATAGGCTGTCAGAAATACAGCGACACCAATTCCAGTATAGATGCCAGCAAACTTGATCATCTCTTCCTCAATATTCAATAGCCTTCAAAAGATGGATGAGAATGGAAAGACTTATAAGCAGAATTAAGCCAACAAGGATCACATTTGTAGATACAGCAGGATTTTAAAGTAAACTTAAGTTATTTCTAGTAAATATAAGTAAGGTATTTTTATCTATGCAGTTACAATAATTAAATAACTAAACAGTTCTCCTGATACCAATCACAACAAGTATGTTCCTGTCCCTTTTTACAATGTTTTATTTTATTGTAAAGGTGATGTACAGAGGGGTCACAGGTACGTAAGTAAGATAATGAATACATTTCTTGTCAAGTAATGTTACCCCCTTTTGTCTCCTCCCACTTTCCCTCTTCCTTCACTCTCCTTCCCCAAGTTCATTTCCAATAGAGACCTGTGAGTATCACTGTTGCTTGAGTTCATCCTTTGTCATTTGTCTCACCATTTTGTCTTCCCTTCCCCAAATCAGGTAAATATATATACAAGACACAGAGTACCAAAATCAAAAACAGTAGCAACAGGAAATAAGCCAAAGAAAAAAATTAAAGAAAGAAAAATAACTTTACACAGTACTTTTTTTCATATATTTTTATTGTAATTAATAGAAGGGTTACATGATATTTGCCAGAATGCAATGCAAAAAGTTGATGGCAAACACACTTGCAGGAAACAGCAAGAAATTTTTTTTGTATCCATCACAGCAGAGCCAATACAATGTGGCACAGGACTTAAAATAGGCCGGTCCAAGGAAGGCTTACTTCCAGACTTCCTTGCTAGTCACACTGCCTCTTCTCTCTAGGGCCAGACTTCCCTCTGCCTCTCTCTTGGTAACTGTCCTTGTTGAAAGCAACCATGAGGACCCCCTGAATAATCCAGGCTCAGGCTCATCTCCTTTCCTCCATTTTTAATTGATTACATCTGCATAGTCTTTTCCATATGAGGAAATCACCACAGAACGCAGGAATGAGAGCCCAGACCTTTAGACGTCATTATCTACCTATATTTAATTATTTAAGTATAGATAGTAAATAACATGTGTCTCTGAAGATGCAGATCCTCATACACCAGTAGGGAGAATGCAACATACGGCACTTTGAAAAACAGTCTGCATTTACTCAAACTATTGAGAAATCTAGTTAGCACATGACCCACCTATTCTATTATTACTCACATATTAAGAGAAATGGAAAATTGTGTCCATGAAAACATTTGGACATAAAGGTTCACAGTACCATTACTCACTCTGCCCTTGGTACCTGGTATATTGTATATACACTTATCACCCTGACAATAAGATAATAAAATAATGGAAACTACTGATAATTCCATTAACCAACAAAAGAATAAATAGCATGTATCCATATAATGAAATATTAATCATGTATTTTAAAATGAAATACTGGTTCATGCTATAAACATTTTTTTAAAAAAAAACCTCCAAAACATTAGTATAGGTTAAAGAAGTAGGGGCAAAGAGCCATATATATAGTCTATGAGTCCTTTTGAGTGAACTGTCTAGAATAAGGAAATCTGAAATCAGAAGTTACTGTTGCCTAGGGATGAGGGGAAGGGGAAATCAGGGAGTCATGAGTGAGAGGCTTAAGATTTATTGTTTTTTAATCAAAATGTCCTAAAGTTGACTGTGGCAATAGATGAAAAACACAGTGGATATCCTAAAAATCATTGTGTTGTACATTTAGAGTGGGTAAACCTTGCAGTGTATGACTTATATCTCAATACAACTGTTTTATATAAAGTGTATAGGTGTAAAATACCTAATTTTATCATAGCTAAGTGCGCATTACTAAAAAAAAAAGAGAGACTGAGATCCAACTGAATGAATACCTTCAGATTTCCTTGACATATTGATATACAAGACAAGTAAGGACTCCAGCTCCCAATATCAGGAATAGCCTACAAATGGCACCCAAAGATTCTTTTTTTTTTTTCTTAACATTTTGGGTGTTGTAAAGCAGGGGTGCAGTTACATTCATCAGGTAGTGAGTACATTACTTCTTGAACATTGTTGCCCCTTCCCATGTCTTTCTCCCACTTTCTCCCCCACCCCCTCCCACTCATCTTGTGTTTCTCTTCCCTTCCCTATTTCAAATAAATAAACACACACACACACACACACACACACACACACACACACACACACACACACAGTATACCAGATACCAAAATTAGATACAGTAACAACACAAGATAAATCACAGAGAAAAACCAAAGATTGTTTTTTTCCAGTCCTGAGGCTTGAACTTAGGGCCTGAACACTGTCCTTGGCCTTTCTCAAGGCTAGAGTTCTACCACTTGAGCCACAGCACCACTTCTGACTTTTTCTATGTATGTGGTACAAAGGAATCAAACCCAGGTCTTTGTGCATGCTAGGCAAGCACCCTACCACTAAGTCAAACTCCTGGCCCACAAAGGTTTTTTCTTTTTTTGTTTTTTCTTTTGGTCGGTCTGGGACTTGAACTCTGGGCCTGGGTACTGTCCCTGAGCACTTCAGCTCAAGGCTACTGCCCTACCCTTGAGCCACAGCACCACTTTCGGTTTTCTGGTGGTTAATTGGAAATTAGGGTCTCACAGACTTTAGTGCCGGGCTGGCTTTGAACCACGATCCTTGTCTCCTGTTCTTCACACTCTTAGGTACTCTCCTAAAACTGTAACACAGCTAGTGATCAGAAGAATATGACCAAAATCACAGCATGGCCCTTCCAAATTAATTTACAAAAGGTTTTGTAGCTTCTGTTTCTATTCTAATTGGACAAAAGAAATTTGCTTTGTAATATTTTCCTTGTCCATTGTATTGTCTTCTTTCTTTAATTTACTTTCTTTTGGTTTATTTGGCTATTTTGAGCAGAAGTTCTGATAAGCTAATCATGGAGGCTGATATTCTATAATCCTGACCACTTTCATTCCCTGAGAACCACTTCGAACACTTTAGCTTAAAAGTTCCATCCAACATATTACAAGAGATATGTAACATATAAAATAAAAGAGAACAGTATAATAAAAGAGTAAGAACATAGCCACGCTATGTTGTTAAAATTACTTAATTGGAAACTAGAGGTTTAACTTGGAAACAAGAGGCTTTCTTTTTTGCTTTCCTTCTTTTTGTCTTGTTTGTTTGTCTGTATGTCTTCATAAGTGTAAGATGGGGCACAGAATTGGGGGCACACAAGGTAAACAAATACAACAAATGATACTCATTGAACACTATGTTGAAAATGAGCTATTCGACTTGTGGGTAGAATGTGAGCGAAACCATGGGAGTGAGGAAAGGGGTGATATTGTCCAAATTGAAATGTACTCTTTGCCTGACTGTAACTGCAACCCCTCTGTTTTTACCAGTTTCAATTTTCAAATTATTGTTATTTTATATATCCCAAGATAAATGCATCTCTTACAATAGTCGTATTGCAAAAATAATGGAATACTTTACAGGTATATTAACTATTCCTGATGGAGAATGTTTTCTTCTTTGTCCTCTGTCCAACCCAACCACATTTTGAACTAAACAAATACACTAGTTAGTAGTACAACATGGAGTATTCATGTTAAGTGAAACCACAATACACAAAGTATTTAACCGGTCAAAAAGTTCCTTTTAAATGAATAATCCAAGTAAAAGCACTTTCTACACAACTTCAGATATCTGAATGATAGGAAAAATGATTATTTAAATACTTGTGATCATGTGAATTAAACCAAAATCAGTTTTCTTCAGAAAACCCCAATTTGCAATATTTCCTCACTTTCAAGTATATGACCCAACAAAAATGAACAGAATGAGTAACAGTGGCCATAGAAAATTCATTTCTACTACAAACACTTGCTGTAATAATGTCTGTGATATAAACATTGAAGACATATGTATTCTTAATTCACCTAAGAAATATTCATGAGCACCTAGTATCCCAGAAATACATTGATCTTGACTTATCAATCATTTATCTTCCAATATTTAAGGCATGACAATTTTCTCTTGAATAAATTCGTCCAATGAGTATAATTACCTCAGCTAATTTACATCACGCATGAGGATAATGATTAGTTTAATGTTTTGTGGTTTTAACATTCTAACCTAATGGTTATACCATTCTGTCCTCCAGCAGAAATGAAGGACTTAAAATGACAGTTATTGAACTCTTTCATTAAAGCTTCTCTGAACTTATAGGCAAAAACAAATCTCTAACTTTATTTAATAACTGACAAAGTTATTTCTAATTAGTTGGTTTCTTAATTTGTAAGGAGTAATTCTGAATGTTGTATATTACCCTGTGCTTTTTCCTTCACAAAGAACCTATGGCTTAGTGGTAAAGTACTTGCCCAGCACGCCACATAAACAGAAAAAAGGAGAGAATCTATGAATTTGCAATCACTATTTATGAGCAAGTGTTGATTGAATCATGCTTACTGACTGGTCCTAAACTCTTCCCAGACAAAGATCCTGACTTTGAAATCACAGTGCCTTCATGCTCCCCTGACTTCCTTACCACAACTGGTATTTGACAAGTTTTGGTAGATTGAGTGAATACAGGAAAAACTCTCCAAGTAGATGATTGGTGGGAGAGTAGCAATGACTTAGAAGGCCTTATTCATAGCCTGAAGCAAGCCTGCAGAAAAACTTCAGAAAGCAAGGCATAAATTCATTTCCAAGTACCTGTCTAGCCAGGGTGTGCCCTGCCCTTGATTCTTGATTCTAAACATGAGGATTCACACACGCAAACAAGCTCGTTCTAAATATAAGACAAGATACAGAGTCTCTGCTGTGACATGAATCAGCTCACATACCGGACAGACTCAGGGATCACCAGGTGATTCTTCAGGCTTATCACAACGAGAATAACAGTAATGTGCCCCTCCAACTTCTGGCTCTTTCTGCCCAGCTACATTGGTTCACAGCCTCACATGGCCACCTGGAAACTTACCTACCAACTGTGGCCAATGACTCTGAAGTTCCCATTATAGAGAGGAAGCTTGGACCATGAAATTTTGGCACAGGCACAAATCTAAGGAGCCTCAGGGACTCAGTCAGAAATAGAAAGAGCTCTTGTCTATGAGATTCAAATAAAACTGGCCAGTCCTCTTCTCAGTGATTTAAAGTATTGGCAGTGTCATTTTCAAATTTGTAGTAAACCAAATGATGAAATGTTGGAACTGTATCCAATAAGCAAATTCAAGTCCTACTTCCATTGAGATTTTAAAACTTTGTAAGATGAAAAGCACTTTAGAGCAATTTCTAGAAGTGTTCCATTTTATATGCCTTTACAGCTCAATTATTAATATCCCCTCTAAACACTTTATAATTTGTGAGAAAAAAAGGTGAAAAAAATAACCTACCCACATTGCGTTCCATTTGTAACATTTTGGTTGAGGGAGCTGTTGATCCATACAATGGTGTTATTCACACATGCTTTTCCTGGGATATTCAGTTCTTGAATTTCAATGTCATAGTCAATAAAAAGGTCTGTCAGTATCCCAAAAACAATAATCATGCCTGGCTGGGCAATTCCATGGAGTATTGCACATAAAGTTCCCACCAACATCAGCCAAATGTCAGTCGATGAGGAAAATCGAAACTTGCAAAAACAAAGGGTTGAGAGATCGTCGATTGGTTAAAAGCAGGGGAGGTAAAACTACTTAATTTCAGCTACTAGAACCCGCTAAATAGTATACAATGCCAAGTTTCATGACAGTCATCTCTGATTGGTCCAAATAATGTCCAAATAAAGTGTATATCCATTATCTAAAATGCTCGATGCTTACATTGTTCAGTCTTTCCTCTAAACTCATTCTCTTTACCTGAGGTGTGGATTTGATTGTTCTGTCCTCATCTATATCTTATTGGGACATAGTTACCATTACAGATGCCATGGCCAGGTAGAAGCTACAGTATTTGGTGTTTATCAGCACCATGAATTGGCTCTCAGAAGTAATCATGCCATAGACAAGCACCTAGTTCTGCCTGTGAATGGTTTCGTCCTGGAAAAATTTGGGGTAAATATCTAAGTAATGTAATTCTAGATTTGTGCTAAGAATAAACATATATAATGTGTTATGGTTATTGTGAAGACTTGTTACTAAAATGATAATATGAGTGATTTCTTCCCCCCACCTCACCTCCTGGTTCTGGGGCTTGAACTCTGGGCACAGATGCTGTTCCTGAACTCTTTTTGCTCAAGGTTAGCACTCTACCATTTGAACCACAGCTACACTTCTGACTTTTTCTGTGATGAGTTGAAGATCAGAGTCTCACAGACCGTCGTGCCCTGTCTAGCTTTGAATGGTGATCCTCAGATCTCAGCCTCCTGAATAGCTAGGATTAGCGGCATGAGCCACTCGGGCCCAGCCAAGATCAGGGATTTCTTTCCAGGAGACTGTGCTAATCTATTTGACAAGATCTGTATGTTTAGTAGGCATCATAGTTCTGTCACTATTCAACTTGTTATCTTGTTATTAAGCAGCTTGTGACTGCATATCTAGTCACTGTAGGTAAAACCTGCCAAGGCAATATAATGGAAGAGTTAATACTTCCACCATGAGCAGAACAATTCACACTTGGGCAAAGCCAAAGTCATAAAGCAGCCATTTTATTACCAATTGAAAGAAGCCAACTTTAGTGTTCTGGTCCTTCTTCTTATCTGGTGTGCTGAGTGGGGAAAGAAAAGAATTAGAGATTTAAAGACCATTCTTCCCCAAACTCCTAGAGACTCTTCTTCCCTACTGGTTGTACTTATGTGAGTGTTGTGGGAAGATTTAGGGGGACCGGGTCTTTCTATATACATAAGGTAGCCTAAACTCACCATCTTCTGCCTCAGCGTCCCAGGCTTTGGGACTTGAGGTATACACCACCATGCCCATCTCTATGGGTCATGCTTCAGTAAGAAGAAAAGTTTCTACTGGCAGGAAAACTCTTGCCAAACTCATATCTTGTAAATAACTTATTGAACTTCTAGAGATTTTTCTAGAACTGTATCTCATGTTCAGTAAAGATTTACTAATTTTCGTCCTGAGAGGTATGAAAAGAAAGTAAAACATCCTGAAGACTCCCAATTACAGTAACTCTTTATCCTCTGCCTCATCCCTCTAGGTGTCTATGTGTCCTTTAGGAAATGAATAAAGCAATTGGATTAAGCCGATGTTAAAACTTATTTCAGCATTGAAAAACTCAACAACCATATTAAGTAGAGAGTTCTGATGCTCTGGAAACTCTGAGAACATTCCCTTCAACTCCATTAGTGAATTTCCTTAGTCCTGTGACTTACTTCATTTCCCAGAAGGCCAGGCTTCCTTGGGTTTGGTCTCCTCTACACCAGGCATCTCCACACAAGATCCCACCAGCCAGAGCTGATCACGGTGTCATCCCACAGACACCTGGATCTGGCTCTAAGCCAGGCACTGCTAGACATCTGACAGCTTTCATTCCATTCCCATTGGGTTTCCTCGCTTACTTCCTGCTTTGGTTATTAGCCGAATCTTCCTATGCTCACCTAAACAAGGAGTCCCTAGACACAGGGGAATGTTTGAAACTAATCCAGACAAAGACAAGTTTCAGTAAATTATTTTGGTGTGTACTAGGTTTTGAACTCAGGGCTTTGGTTTCTCAAGGCACCACTCTACCACTTGAGCCGCATTCCCAGTCTTTCACTTTTTTTTTAAGGTTTTGTTTTTTGTTGTTGTTGTTTTTTTTTGGGGGGGGGACAAGGCCAACGACTTTGTCTCAGCCTATCCTCAGATTATAATGCTCTTACCTATGCATCTCTAAGTATTGGAATTATATATGTAAACCACCAGAATCAGCTTGCATGTTGAGATGGGATCTTGCTAACTTTCTGCTCAAGTTAGCCGTAAAGCACCCCTGTCCTATCTCCTTCAAAGTAGTTGAGATTACAGACATGAGCTACTGTGCCCATCTCTGTAATGGTTTAAAGAGGAAAAAATAGCCTAGTGCAATCCTTAGTACCATGAAGAAAATAGGAGCGAGAAGAATGGGATGTTCTTTGTAAATATGATCTCCATGAAAATAATCTATTCTTTCTGTCTTTAAATAGATTATTATGAAAAAATATTCTAGAGCCAGGTATTCCTGGCTCATGCCTGTTAACCCTAGTTACTCAGGAGTCTGAGATCTAAGCAACACAGTTCAAAGTCAGCCGAGGCAGGAAAGTCTGTGAGACTCTTATCTCCAATAAACTACCCAGAAAAATCCAGAAGCGGTGTAGTGGATCAAGTGGAAGAGTGCTACCCTTGAGCAAAAGAAGCTCAGGGACAGCACCTAGGCCCAGACCAGCAAAAACCAAAACCAAAACCAAAAAATTCTAGAAAAGATTGCATTATTGAAATAATCTTACCTTGATTTCTTATCATTGTTGCCTGTTAGAATAAAAACAATGCATAAAGAGTTTTAAAAAGTAATAATGAGAAAATGCAGCACAGTTATGAATAATTTTCCCCTGGAAATGCTTTCTTTTTTATGGAAATGCTTTCTATATGGTACTTTTTTGTGGAGTATTACAAATTACCTTTTCTCCTGCTCCTCCTGTATCTATGCATTTACTCATTATAGGGAGAAAAGCACTACCTTGTTGCCATGACTATATTTCTGGACTTTTCTGTAGGTCATTAAACATTTGAATCTTCTGAATAGCAAATGAGAGAAACATTTCTGAATTAATGAAAGACAATCTGAGTTTTTCAATTGTGAATAAATAAATATTATTTTATTTTTTGGTTCCTTGGAAACACTAGGACTTATTTACAAATCACAAATTAACTGGTGAGATGGCACTGATACTTCCACTGCAGTAGAAGTGACAATGAGCCACAATTTGTTTTCCCCAGCACAGGTCAAAGCAGATGAAGGGTAGGAGGGTAAAAGCAGGGGTGTGAGATCATCAGTGTAGAGAAGAGACACAGGAAAGGAACGCTAGCAAACATCTGTTACCATGCATAGGATGTTACCTCCTGATTCTTTTGACATTAGTTCAACTGGGACTTAAATGACATGGTAGTGTAGATAGACAGTGATGTCTTGGGCTTGAGAATCAGACAGAACTGCATTAGAATCAGGGGTCTATTATTACTTTGGTGACCCTAAGTTTGAAAAGGTCATCATCAGATTTAAGTTAAAACAATAGTATAAGCCATGCCTGTAATCCTAGCTAATTAGGGGCTAAGATCTGGAAGATCATGGTGTGAAAACAGTCTGGAAAGAAAAAAGAAATCAGTGAGACCTCATCTCCAATCAACTAGCAAAAAGGCAGATGGGAAAAGTGGCTCAAATAGTAGAATACTATCCCTGGAC
Source organism: Megascapheus bottae (assembly GCF_031878675.1). NCBI lineage: Eukaryota > Metazoa > Chordata > Mammalia > Rodentia > Geomyidae > Megascapheus > Megascapheus bottae. The sequence goes on along the minus strand of NC_143520.1, from coordinate 13,100,775 downwards.
AAGAAAGCCAAGCAGAAGTGAGATAGCCCGAGTCCAAAAATTCCAGAGAATTTTGGTGTTCACATCATACTCAATAGTAGGGCTGCAAATGCTGTCCATATGATCTCAGACTGGTCAGAAGACATTGGCACAGCTTCACCTGAGCAGCCACCTTCACTTGATTGCTATCACCACCATGATAGAAAACAATATGGGAGTCGGAAAAATCATTACTGTGCCCATCTAACTCAACCTAGGTAAGAAGTTAATGGTTTGGGAAAAAAAGAAGTCGTCATTTAGGAATGCTTTATCATATGGATTCTGTAGGGAAACAGGGTGTCTGTGAGGCTAAATCCCATTAATAAATCTAAACGTTTGCTGATTTTTATCTGCTCCTTGAAACTTCACAGCCTTGCCTCACTTTTGTATTCACTTCTATGAAATGACGAGGCCACTTACATGAGCCATCTGACTCATAAGCCTGATTGTCCTCTCCAAATTTCTTGACACTTCGAAGAATTACTGAGTCAGACATGATAACTGCAATCCAAAGTCAACGACCAACCCTATACAATAAAATAAAAGAATTATTGTCATTGCTATAGCTTTTCTTTAACCAGAGTAGTCGAATAAAAGAACAAGGTGGTTCAAAAAATAAACTTTACTCATCCATTTCCAATGAAGCCATGATTATTTTTTAACCAGCTAGTAAATAACTCAGTGAAAGAGGCTATTAGGAAAGAAAGTGAAACCACTGGAAATGGTTTTCTCCAGATGGTGGCTAGATGATTGTTTATTATTGATTTGTTCAGTCTGCTTATCTGTGCTTTATTCTTAATGAGTTAATATAAAAACCACAAGAAGGTATCACTGGCTGTAATGACACACACCTCTAATCCAGGTTCATTGCATGGATAGGAGAATTATAGTGCGATACCAGCCAGGGAAAAAATTAATAAACATGATCCCATAATAAGTAAAGCAACAAAAAGGCAAAAGCATGTTCAAGTGGCAGCACACCATGAGTTCAAATACCAGTAATGCCAAATATAAAAACACACACCTTAAAAATGACAAACCAGTTGGTAACATTTCTTTTGGCAGGCCTCAACTTTGGTAAGCTAACGCCTAACCACTTGGGCCACCCTTCTAACCCTACATTTTTTTCTGGCTACTTTGGAAATGGACCCTAGTGAACTTCTTTACCATAGCTAATTTCTAACTTTAGAGCTCAGACTTCTGAATAGCTAGGATTATAGGCATGGGCCACTGGTACCCAACTAACTGGTGGCATTGTTGGGCCATGGTAGCCCTGCAGAATAATCAGCAAATTTTGTTGAGTTGAACTGTGTTGATTACTTAATTGTAGGTGCAGCCTTGAGCAAAGGCAAATACAACGGAAATTGGAGAAGCAAAGAAGGAAGAGTTTCTAAATAAAAAGTCTGTATATACTGAGTTCACATTAGTTCTCTTGTCAGTGGAATATTCTGTTTGTAAAGGGGATTCAGGATTAGAATTCCAGATCAATTCCAGGACTTCAAACATAGCATTGGATTTTTTTACTTTATTGACTTCCTCTGTTTTAAGCAACAATGTATTACATGTTAAATAATACAATCAGACATAAATAAAAAAATTTTTAATCTCTGAACCAGAAATAGAAGAAAAAAAAATCAAAGAAGGCAGAGGCCTTCTGACCTCAGAATCTCGATGCAAACAGTAGTATGAGTTATCTCTTGAAAAGACTAGAAGCTGCTCCTCACACCAAATAGGGGTTTAGAAAATATCTCTCTAGGAGTCAGGGGCTATTGTAGGGATGGATATTCTGCACTTCTGGGAAGTGAAATCCAAAAAGAACCTGTTATATATCAGTGCTTAGAGAGTTGTTTCCTATGATAAAATAATGACCCATGGAGCTCACATGAAGAGACCATAATAAACATCTCTCTCTGTCTCTGTCTCTGTCTCTGTCTCTGTGTCTCTCTCTGTGTCTCTCTCTGTGTCTCTCTCTCTGTCTCTCTGTCTCTCTCTCTGTTTCTCTCTCTCTCTCTTCATCTCTCTCTCTCTCTCTCTCTCACACACACACACACACACACACACACACACACAATCTCACACACACAAATGTACAGATCCAAAACAGCTGAAGGTGGAGTTGTGAAAACTCGCACTTCATCTCCTCATTGGAATCCTAGAAAAAAGAGAATAAAGATATAATATTGAAAGAAATAATTGCTTGGAATTTTCTAGAAGGTGGGAAGTGACTCAGTGCTATGGGTTGGCTATGAAGAGTTCCCCCAAAGGACTCAAGTAATAAAGACTTGGTCTGCAAGCAATCAGTAGTTACAAGTGGGGCTCTTGGCAAGGGACTGGGTGGGTCTGTGATCACCAATGGAGTAACCCATTGAGAAATTCAATTGAATCGACTATTGGAATATAGCAGAATGATGATTGATAGGGAATCTGGGTCACTAAAAATTGCCCTAGGAAGTCATACCTCATTTATACCCTTCTTTTTCTCTCTCTTTGTTTACCAGCCATGTGGTAAATTGCCTCACGCTCAACACACTCTTACAGCTATGATACTGAGCCTCATCTCAGGCCCAAAGTAATGGAGACAGACAATCATGAACTGAAATCTCTAAAACCAAAATAAGTCCTTTCTCCTTTTAAATAGCTCCCAACAGATAGTTTTGTCACAATGACAAAAACTGGCTAACACATTCCAAATAATTGATCAGGATAAATTAATTAATTAATTAAAATTTAGAAGTGTTAAAATAGGTTATCAAAAATAAGTAAAATTGCAAGATGCTAATGTCTTACATTTGTAGTTCTCACTACTTGGGAAGTTCAAGGCTACAGTTACAGGTTCAGAGCTTCAGGCCAGCTCTGGAGCTATGACAAGACTTCATTTCAACCAAAAAAGCCAGACATGGAAGTGCACACTTGTCATGCTAGCTACAGAAGAAAATGAATGACCCTACAGGCAGATGACCCTAAAAGCAAGATGTTATCTCAAATGTAATTAGAACGCAAGGGCTGGCGTATGACTTAAGCAGCAAAGTACTTTGCCTAGCAAGCAGGAAGCCATGAGTACAAATGCAAATACCACCAAAACAAAACAAAACAAAATCCTCAAAAGAATACAATTTATTTTTAAAATGATTAACAGAAGAAATACATTACCCAGATAAAAATACCACATTGATAGAAAACTTTTCAACAGTAGATATCAAAAGGCAGTGAATTAGTATCTTCAAAGTACTGTGGAAAAGTAACCTTTAACTTAGAATTTTATAGTCATTAAGCATTTGTAGGCATTGAGTCACTCAGTCTTAAGTTACTGGTAGAAAGTGTACCTCAGCAAGGAGAAAAGAATATCCAGAAGGGAGTTGTAAAAGAAAAAACTAAACGCACACAAGAATTAACAAAATATGTTAACAAAGCAATCAAATAGTAATAGTAATTTTTACCTTTTATATTTCTAAAAGGCAAAACTAAAACTGTGCAACGTAAGATAGGCTGCTTAATGTGTAGATGAAGAATGTTGAGTTCATTATCACGAGATCCTATGAACAGCCTTGAGAATTTGTCAGTAAATAGAACTGCCAATGTTTAAACATTTTACTTGCAAAACTGACATTGAACTTAATTGAACCAATGTTTTAAAATTTAAGAATAAGTGAAAGATACGAATCCCACATCCACTAGCAGGTAAGTGAAGGATTAAATGCTTTGGTTATATTGCTTTTGAAGTTTTCACAGTTGTTTTTTTTTAAAGCAAAAAGAATCCTTAGCAACAAGAAAATAATGTGGCAACACCTTATCATAGTCATCACATCATACTCTTAATTTTAAAACAAGATATATATTCTTAAAAATTCAGCCTTTTTTCCTGACTTAGACATTCATGTTTTTAAAATTCTACTTAGTTGAGAATATTTAGAGTTTTTAGTCTTCTGTATATTAATTATTGGATGTGCTTGTTTGTTTTTGATGTAAGGCATTAGTATCTTGCGATTTAACTTATTATATTTTTTTTTTTGCCGGTCCTGGGCTTGAGCTCAGGGCCTGAGCACTGTCCTTGGACTTTCTCAAGGCTAGAGCTCTACCACTTGAGCCTCAGCACCACTTCCGGCTTTTTTCTATGTATGTGGTACCAAGAAATCGAACCCCGGGTCTTCATGCATGCTAGGCAAGCACTTTAACCACTAGGCCAAACTCCCGGTCCTTAACTTATTTTTTATAGTATCTCACTATATATCACAGGCTAGCTCAAACAAAATAGAAAGCAAAGGAGCTGGTGATAAAGCCCAAGTAACAGAGGATTTAGCTAGCAAGTACAACAGCCTGAGTTCAATTCCCAGTATTACTTTAAAAAAAAAATAAAGCAAAAACAAAATCTCTGACAATTTCATGCTTGGTAAAGAAACAGCAGCTAGGCTCTGGTGGTTCACGCCTGTAATCCTAGCTACTCAGGAGACTGAGATCTGAGGATTGTGGTTCAAAGCCAGTGTAGACATGAAAGTCCTGTGAGATTCTAATCTCCAGTCAACCACTAGAAAACCAGAAGTGGCACTGCGGCTCCAGGAGTAGAATGCCAGCCTTGAGATGAAAAGCTCAGGGATAGTACCTGGGCCCAGAGTTCAAGCCCCACAATGGGCTAAATAAATAAATTAAGCAATGCTTCATAGCTAGCATTTTGTGAGTTGACTTTGTCTATGCTTAGACACATTAGGATGTGGCTTTATATTGTTTCACCTTACCTTGAGGTTGCTTTGCCTGTGGCTGGCATAGTGTGAGATAGTTTACATCTAATAGGAAAATAACACAGCTTCACCACAATATCAAAACAATATCAGGGGGCTGATCTTTTGTTGTTTTCTTTCTCTGAATCACTCTGAACTTAGCCTATACCCTCTTGACATAGCAAACTCTCCAGAGCTAAAGGCATGCATCAGCTGATGGGTCAGAAGTGGAAGCTAATGTCCTTACCTCAGAGCAGCTCAGTAGGGGCAGTTATGGGAAGTATGGTTTTTGAAGGTCACTGAATTGGAAATGCTAATTGCTTGCAATAGGAATTTTGTAATATAAGGTTTTAAAAGTGCAATGAAAGGTTAAAGTGTCTAAAAAGAATAAATGAAAAATTTGTGTGCAGTCTTTTCTAGAAAAGTAATGTTTAGAATTGGATGTTAGATGAATTGCCTCAAATAATTGCAGTGTAGAAATGAAACTACTCTGTCATTAAACCATCTCTCATTCTTTGGTTAGTTCCCTTTCATTAGAGGAGAGCAGATACTAGAGAATATCTCTGCTAGTCTCTAAAGCCCAGGAAATATGGTGGAAATTTCAACAGTACACATTTGAGAATGACAAGTTCTTTCTCTCACTTAAGAGTATTTTGGTCTTATTGTTCATCCTTATCAACAGAAGCTGTTGTAATGTCATCAAATTCTCTTCTCTCATGGAATATCTCTAACATTCTATGTGCGCCTAAACCATCCATTGTTGGAAACTATAATCAAAATGTCTTCATAATTTAATTACTAAATTTAATGAACATAAAAAAATCCAAAGCTGATAATAAAATTAAACACTATTTCTTATGTGCTTGTTTACATTTTTTAAATTATTTCTACATCCTCCAAAATCTCTTGAGAATAGGTTGAGACTTTTTAGGGTTTTATGGGTTATTTTCATTGTCCAATAAATTTCATGAAGTTTAGAGACTATTTTCCGATAAACTTTAGAAAGTAAAGATATTCAAAATGAAAATCTAAGATTTATAAGCACTGATTGGTTAACTTTGACTAGCTAATCATGGAATCCCTAACAATTCCCCCCCCTCATTTTCTCTTTCTTTCTCTCCCCCACTCTCCCTATCTCTCCCTTTCTCTCTCTCCCTCCCTCTCCCTATCTCTTTCTCTCCGTCCCACCCCCCCCCACCTTTTTCTGCCTTTCTGCAGTGTTGGAGTTTGAACTCAGGACCTCACACTTGCTAAGCAAGAGCTCTACTAGCAAGGCACACCCAGACTCATGACAGTTCTTATTGCCCACATTATCACCAGAGAGAATGTACCCCTCTGCTAACTGCTCCCTCCCTACTGTATGTGCTTCTGTTGCTTTATCCAGGCTTGAAGTTACCTTTGATGATATGTATAATCTTATCAGCACCAAAGTTACGTGGGAAACAGTCTCCTGACCATGAATGTTCAATATATCAGAACATTAGCAATTGCCTTCTAGAAGATGATTGTCAGCAGGAGAGAGAAAGGAGAGAGACTAGCACCTCTGGACAAGTTCCCAAAAGAACAAGAAAGGAGTCTGAGTAAGCAGATACAGGCTGCTCGAAGCTGTCTAAGCTGGAGGAAATCCAGAGGCCCTGTCTGCCATGTCAGGACCAGAGAGCAAGGATTCTGTAAAAACAAAATGCTAGTGTTCACCACTTTCTCAGTGTGCCGCACTATGGCCAAGACAGCAGTGTGACTTGGTGGAAGTGTCACTCAGGAGCACAGACAATGGGATGATTGTCAAAAAAATCTGCAGTCAAAACTAGCAACTTGTACTATGTGAAGCTATTTCTTTTCCCCTTAAGGTTTATCTCATGTGGTTGCTGTATCTGACTTTGGAACCCTGTCTATATGTTTGTTTGTTTATTTGAAAAAGGGAAGGGAAGGGAGAAATGAGAAGAGTGGGAGGGGGTGGGGGGAAGGAAAGTGGGAGAAAAACATGAGGAGTAACAATGTTCAAGAAGTAATGTACCCACTTCCTGATGAATGTAACTGTTTTCCCTCTGTACATTACCCCAAAACAAAAAATTAGCAACTGGCTCTTACTATTCCAGGAAAGAAACCAAAAACTAGAAAAGGGAATGGAAAAAAGAGTAAGAATAGAGGGGAGGGGAGAGGAGAGAAGGAAGAAAGCAACCAGCACCCAACTTCCATTCTTTTATTTTTTTTTTTTTTTGCCAGTCCTGGGGCTTGAAGTCAGGACCTGGGCACTCTGCTTGGGCTTTTCTCAAGGCTAGTGCTCTACTACTTGAGCCACAGCACCACTTCAGGCTTTTTCTGTGTATATAGTACTGAGGAATCAAACCCAGGGCTTTGTGCATGCTGGGCAAGCACTCTACCACTAGGCAACACTCCCAGCCCAACAACGTATTTTAACATTTTTATTAGAATATACTTATCACACCATTCTTTTTTAGCAAAGATATGCCTTTGTGATAATGGCAGCACTGAATATCTGTGACAGAAACTGTACATAGCACTCCTCATCCCGAATGCCTGAAATATTTTCTAGCTAATTAGTTGCCCCTCCCCCCCCAAAAAACGTCCTTCTGGTCAGGTGCTGGTGGCTCAGGACTAATCCTGGTTACTCCAGAGGCTGAGATCTGATGTGTTGAGGTGTGAAGGAAATGGGGGAAGGAGGGAAATTGGTACAAGAACATGAGAAGGGGTAGCAATGTTTGTCAAGTAATGCACCTTCTATCTGACGAATATAATATAACCCTTCTATTAATTACAATAATTAATAACAATATTAATTACAATATTAAACAGAAAGTCTGGGGGTGTTTCATCTTCAAAAAACTATCCTCCCCCCCAAAAAAATGGCAGAGTGGATCTATGATTCAGGCGACAGAGTGCTATGTAGGCTTGAGCAAAAGAAGCTCAGGGTCAGTACTCAGGCCCTAAGTTCAAGCCATAGGACTGACACTTAAAAAAAAATCTTTCTGTATTGAGTCCTCAATTCTGAACTGTGAGTTCCCTTTGGAACTGCCTGGAGATCAAGCAGAAACCCTAAAGAATGTGATCTTCAACTTAAATATTGTGCCAGCTCTCTAACCAGCCCTACCATGGGGAAGTTTCTGCTGCACATGGAAGACAACTGGCTTGAGAATCTGCAGATGTGATGGTAAAGGAGACACACAAGCTCCTCATGAGAGACAGAGAAGGCCCCAGAATGAGTGATTTCAATACAAATTTACTCTCAAGAGTTATCCAAGGAAAATCACAGGCAAGGCCTAGACCTGGAAGATAGGTCAAGGCCATGATCGAGGCTGGGAACAGCCCCAGGTCCATTATAGAATATGTGTCTGATCAAGTCTTCCACATCTCATGATTATTCATGGAATATGGAGTCTTGTCCCAAAGACAGTGGATGCTAATAAAGGCTGATCGACAAAAAAATGAATTTACATTTTAAAGAATTACTCTAAACTGGGCACTGGTGGCTCAATCCTATAATCCTACCTACTCAAGAGGCTTAGATCTAAGGACCAAGATTCTGACCAGCACAGACAGATAAATCTGAGAGACTCTTATTTTCAATTAACCAACAACAACAAAAAAAAAGCAGAAAGTGGAGGCATAGCTCAAATGGTAGATCTCCAGCCATGAGTGAAAAAGTTAAGCAAAAGTGTAAGGCTCTGAGGTTAAACCCTAATACTAACAAGAAACTAAAACTGATAAAGCTTAGAACTGTGTGATTATCAATACCAAAAGAAGTGCACTTTCATAAACACAAGTTTAAAAAAAGAAGCTTATTGGCATTTTTATATTAGGCAAATCATCCCCCCCCCATTTTCACTACACACAGATATTTTCAAGAGAGGTAACACAAAAAATAGCATGGTCATGAGATAGCAACTAAGGCACATCTGTATTGTATGTGAAATCACACTGCATTAAATTATTAAAGCATTCTTCAAGCCTCTACCCTGGAGTTCACAGGATATCCACTGAATATATTTGCTGAATACAAGCTCCAAGGTCTCTAGGCAAATGTAAGGTACCTACCTATGAATGTACGTGATCACCAGGAAGGCAAAAGAAACAATGAATTCCTCTGGAGAAAGTCACAGCGCTTTACAGTTGTTTCCAACTGCAGTTTTCCATCATAAAGCACTGAACAGAATGCAAGCTTGTGCCAGAACATTATCTATTTGCTTATAGGTCAATGTCCCAAAGGCCAGAAAAAGCACAGTTCAGTGACACATGAGGAAAGGATAAACATACTCAATGCAGTTACTCCAAACCCAGAATGCCCTTGGAAACTCCTCTGAAGGCATCATCATCAGGCTCTTGCCCCTTCTTTCAAGGCAAATCAGTTATTTGCAAAACCTGGTAATGACACTTTCAGAGGGCCAGCAAGTGCCCTCAGACTCTACTTACATTCAACTCTTCCTTGGGCAAAACTGTTTTTAAGAAGTTCCTTGAAAATTCAACAAAACGAAAGTACCTTTCAATACCTTCCCTCAATTTAAAAGATCGCCCTTGGGAAAATATTAAGTTCCAGGTCAGTTTTGCTCCAGATTCTGCCTCCATGAAGACTGATAACCCACAATAAGCTTTGTGCACAATTCTGTGTGCACAGATGACCCTTGCACTCTGGTCTGATCAGTCAGTAATCCCTCTGGTGATCAGGTAAACTCTGCCCACCAGGCATAGCTCTGTTGACAACCTTTTTAAGCTTCAGCTTTTTAATGACTTGTGGCGCTCACTTCTTTCTCTCCCCTCTTGATATTAAGCTTTCTATTTTCCTGGAAATTAATTTATTTTTTCAATGTCTCTTCTTGCCTAAACTAGATCTGCCCTAAGGAACCACTTGATGACCTTCAATGTTGAATCAGAGCAGGCAATGCTGATCAAGCCCCAGGTAGGTGCCTCACCCAGAGCATTACTTTATTTGGACTTCTCAATACCAAAAAATCTAGTCACCACCATCTCACTTCATAGTCAGGGAAACTGACACCGAGAGATGAAGTCCATTTGAGCAGCGAGAAACACTTTTGTGCTGAACCCCCTTATTCTCCCCCCCACTGGGCTCTGGTCATAAGTCAATCTTCAAAAAGGAAATAATAAGAATTTTAACAAATAAAAAATATATGTGCAATTATATTATTCAGTCTTTTAAAAAGCACATTTGCCTGACTTGTGCAGCTATAACTGCTCTGTACCTCACCATTATAATAACAATAAAAAGTATTTTAAGAGAAGATTCTGCTATTTGAAATTCTGCTAAATGAAATAAGGCAGTCACTAAAGGACAAAAGCTGCATGATTCTATTTATATGAGTTTTCAAATTCATGGAGTCAGAAAAGAGAATAGAGTTTCCAGGGGCTGGGGAGTTCTTGTCTAATTGAACAGAATTTCAGTTTGGAAAAATAGAAAAGTTCTGGAAGCAGAGACTGGTCACCATTGTACAACAAAGTGAATGTACTTAATACCACTAAACTGGAGGCATAACATTGTTAAAATGCAGATCGATGGTGCTGGGCAGTGGTAGAGCACCTGCTTAGTATGCACAAGGCCCTAGGTTCAAGTCCAATATGGACAAATAAATAAACATGGTTAATTGGCAAAAAAGGCATCAAACCATAAATCAAATTTTCTCAATTTTAAGCTTCTCTGGTATAAATGTTTCTTTAAAACCCAGTATCTACTACTATTTGCCTCTACTGGAATCTATATATAAAAGGGCTAATGGTCTTAGCTCCAAATTGTACATGTTATTGTATCAGCATATGAAAAATAGCCATTTATGAAAGTGAACAAAGAAAAGTAAGGCTTTTTTGTTTTGTTTTGTTTTATAGGTTTCCTAGTCTGAACTGGATTGAGAGAACCTGTGCTGACATTATACTAAACAATGCAAATGTACTTATATTGTCTTGGCACCGCATTGTACATGAAAAGAGCTGTGTCATACTAAAACAAAAAAGCAACAACAGCTGTGGGGTTGTAGATTTAACTAGGAATAGCTCTCTATAATCCACTACCTTTGTTGTGGTGACGTTCTTGACAACCAGCAAAGGGGGGGAAATGCTCAGGAGGAAACTCTCAACTCAGGCTTTGAGCTGGGCTGCTCACAGATCCTCTAGACATTGCTCCTTCCCATGGCATAGACACCTAAGCAAGAGTCTACAGGTTTTAAGCCAGAAACAGCATTGCTGAGTTTCACCATCTTCTCAGGCCAGGTGAGAGTTTGGGGTTCTATAGTCTCCTCCAGCCCTTTATTCTGCCTCCCAGGCAGTTCCCAGCAGTATGAACACTATATGAATTGCTTCCATAGTAGACTAGGCTCTACGGCTTACGGTTTGATGCAGACAAGGCTGCTGTTTCTTCGGAGTTTATTATGTGCAAGGCACTGTGCTAACCCCAGTAGTACTGAAAGGAATAACCAGATGAGAATGCCTGACCTGGGGAATCTTATGTGCAGATGGAGGGGAGGGGTGAGTAGACAGTGACAAATGAGCAAAGCATGGATGTCACTGACACATGCTGTGGAGAAGAAGAGTCAGGTCATTCAAATAGGGATCACAGTGACAGGGAGGGGCTGCCATTGTAAGTCAGGTCATTCAAGTAGGTCGCACAGTGATGGACAAATATGAGCAATGACCTGAGAACATACAAGGGAACAAGCACAGAGTCATTTGGCTGACAGCAGGTTCAAAAACCTGCTGGGGCAGGAGACACCTGGTTTGTGAAGGAAGTGAGAGCAGAGGAGCAGAGTAAGCCTACAGGATGGTATCAGTAGGATGGAAAACCAGAGATGACCGAACCTTGCAGGGTAGTCAACTTAAAGCATGGTTACTGCCCCAGCCACATTCTCATAGACCTACTGTATCACAGACTCTGGAGTATGGCCAAACAAGCCCAATCTTGAGAACCACTTCCCTTAGAGGTCAGTGGATACCTGCTTGGACCATGTTTCAAAAGCATAACCATACTTTCATGCAGGCCTTCAGCCATGAAGATGTGGTTCAAACCAATAATTATTTTAAAAATTGTATGGAAAGTGGTTTGAGGCACTGAAGAGGAGTCAAAGAAAGGTACCACTGTTTGATTCTTTGCATTATTCAGAAACAAGTTATCAAGCCCATTCTGTTTGCAAAACTTGACATCAGGAATGCTGGCCACTGGATTGTATGTTAGAGTCAGAGTTCCTGAAAAAGTCAAGCCCTTAAAGGATGATAATGCATAACATATAAAGCAAAGTAGCGAGGCTCAGTGGCTCATGCTGTAATCCTAGCTACTTAGGAGGCTGAGATCAGAGGATCAAGACTCAAAGCCAGCCCGGGCGCAAAAGGATTGTAATTAATAGAAGGGTTACATTGTATTCATGAGATAGAGGGTGCATTACTTCACATACATTGATACCCTTTCTCATGTTTTGGTCCCCATTTTCCTCTCCCCACCCACGCCCCTTATCTTGTTCTCCCCCCTTTCCTATCCGACTTCAAATAACCAAATACGTATATATCCAATATATCAGATAACAAGGTGAAATACTGTAACAATATGAGATAACCAAGGGACAGCAAAAAAGATGAGAGATAACATAGTACATTAAGGACAACAGTCACTCATTATATGGCTTTTGTTTCTATATCCTGGAGGTCCTTTCATTTAGCGTCATACTATATGGCCTTATGTATCTAGGTTTTGTTCTATTGTAAATCTCTGCTAGGAGAGCCCAAGGTTTCTACTAATTATGACAAATGAGGGAAACCATTGAGCCTATGTTCCTTTGAGTCTGGCTTACTTCACTTAACATGATCTTTTCTAAATCTTTCCATTTCCTTACAAATGGGGCGATGTCCTTCTTTCTGACAGCAGCATAGAATTCCACTGTGTATAAATACTACATCTTGTTGATCCACTCATCAACTGAGGGACATCTGGGTTGGTTCCATATCTTTGCTATGGTAAATAGTGCTGCAATGAACATCGTTGTGCTAGTGGATTTAGTATGTCCTTGTTTCTGGACATTTGGGTAGTGGAATTGCTGGGTCATAGGGGAGCTCTATGTTTATTCTTTTGAGGAACTGCCATACTGCTGTCCATAGTGGTTGAACGAGTTTGCACTCCCACCAACAGTGTAGTAGTGATCCCTCCTGGCCACATCCCCTCCAGCATCTGTTGTTATTAGTTTTCTTGATCCTGGCCATTCTAACTGGAGTGAGGTGGAATCTTAGAGTTGTTTTGATTTGCATTTCTTTTATGGCCAGGGATGTCGAGCATTTCTTCATGTGTCTATAGGCCATTCTTATTTCTTCTTCAGAGAAGACTCTCTTTAAGTCTTTGGCCCATCTTTTAATGGGATGGTTGTTTTAGAGTGATTCAATTTTTTTTAGCTGTTGATATATTTTAGATATGAGGCCTTTGTCCATTGTATGGTTAACAAAGATTTTTCTCCCACTCTGTAGGCTTTCTAGTTAATTTGCTAGCTATGAAGGACCTGAGACGCTTATCTCCAATTAACTTCTAGAAAACCAGAAGTGGGGCTTGGCTCAAGGATAGGGTGGTAGCCTTGAGCTGAAGAGCTCAGGGACAGTGCCCAGGATGAGTTCAAGCACCATGACTCACAAAAAAGAACTCAATAGGAAAGAACTATCTGGAATGCCATCATTTCAATAAGGATCTTGAATATTAAATATGTGAGACATCCATATGGAAAATCAAGGGCTGATGATTTGAGTAGTGTCTCAAAGTAGAAGATCGGGTCATAAACACAGCACCAGCAAGCTTGTGGATGACACCCAGGAAAACAAAACAAAACATTGACTTAGAAGAGTTGGAAGTTAGCAAGAGTGGAAGATATATTTGTCAAAATGAAGACAGTTTTTAAAAGAGAAAGAGAGCTTCCAGTGGCAGTGGTTGTGTTAAAACCATCTAAGACTGCAACTCCAGTCATCCAGAGATGAGCCATACTAGAGGAAGGCTCTGGGAGTAAGTCTTGCATTAACTAGACACTTCAGCTTGGTTATTCACACTCTGAAAAATCAATACATACCTTGAAAAGTCAGCATGAGTCAGCTAACACAATATAATCGGTGGGGTTTGGTAGCCTCGGGAATAGCAGACAGAAAGAAAAAATATCATAATTAGAATCTCTTCCTGGAGTGGCTTTGTGCTTTTGAAACAAGTGCTCTAGGAGAAATGGATTCCTGTAAGTTCACTCACTGCAGAGTGAAGTGCACAGAACGCTGTTGGTGGAGTGCCGAGGCTGTCTTCCCATCCTGCTTCTGCTGCTCCCTTGCTTTGTGATCTAGAGTAGGCCAAAATACCCGGTTCCTTGTCTAAAACACACTAGGGCTTGGCTGAGGTAAAGAAAATGATAAGGGAGAGGTGTTCATGTTTAAGTAAATGTCCTCTTTCAAGGACTTATAGCTGTGCTATTATTATTATTATTATTATTATTATTATTATTATTATTATTTGCCAACCCTGGGACTTGAACTCAGGGCCTGAGCACTGTTCTGTTCTTTGGCTTTCTCAAGGCTAGAGCTCTATCACTTGAGGCACAGCACCACTTCTGGCTTTTTCTATATATGTGGTATCAAGGAATCCAACCCAGGTACCAAGGAATCCAATCCGGGTCTTCACACATGCTAGGTAAGCATCTACCATTAGGCCATACTCTCCTGGCCCTCACTTGTGCTTTTTGACATAGCTGTCTGATTTTACCTTACCTTTGGGGTCCTTTGCTCTCATTTGTATTTCATTCACACCATTTAACTTTTCTGACGACTTCCTCTTGAAAGTCCTTGTCGTTTAGAAGTTCTTCAATGGTCTATTGGCTAATCTTCCCCATAAAGAATATTCCTTTGCTGTCTCTAAGGGTCTCATTCTAGAGCACAATCATTGGAAAGCAACCACATCTGTGACCTTGCATAGGGAAGAAAAAAATAAAAAACAAAAAAACAAGGGAATGTGAGACTCACCCCCCTTACTGTACTGTGAGCACATGGCTAGGAAACAATACTTATTGCTACTTGGGAAGAACTAAAATAGGCACTTCCTCATCCATATACTCCTTCACTTATTTATTCAATCAACGTTTGTTAATTGGTGATTATTAGCTTAGTATTTTGATAGGAACCATAGATAGAGATGATAAACTAAACAGACATAGTCTCATGAAATTAACTATTCAAAAGGAGAATCAATAATAAATAAATAATAATGTAAGTGACCCTAAAAATAACAAGAAAAGTTGGGTGCTGGTAACTCACACCGTTAGTCATAGCTACTCAGGAATCTGAGATCTGAGGACTATTGTTTGAAGACTGCCAGGGCTAATAAATTGCTCAGAAAAAAAGCCAGAGGTGGGGGGAGGGAAATGGGGACAAAAACATGAAAAAGGATATCAATATGTGTGAAATAATGCTCCTTCTATCTGGCAAATATAACTGTAACCCTTCTATTAATTACAATAAAAAATTTAAAAAACTACAAGATTAAGGAACAAAAATAAACTTGATCTTTAAAACTCAAAAAAAGAAAAAAAGCCAGAAGCAGCTCTGTGGCTCAAATAATAGAGGACTAGCCTTAAGCAAAAGTAGAGACAGTGTCCAGGCCCAGAGTTCAAGTCCCAGAACCAGGGAGCAGGGAGAAGGGGAGACAGAATGAGTAAAGTATTAAGTCCCATTAACAAAAGTTCAGTATATACGAGAACGCTGAGCAAAGGCTAGCCAAAGGAAGAGATCCTAAGAGAATGGCCAGGGAAAAGGCATGAGGAAGAGTACAACTGGCAGAAAAGAGCTCACAGAAATAGTTGAGGTGTGTATGAGAAATGTACCCATCCAACTTTAATGGATAGACTCCAAGACAAGAAAGGCAGCAAAAGTGAGCCCTCAGAGGGCATATAAAATTACTTGTTGAATTTCAGAGAATGTGCTTGCCATCAGATAGACATTCTCTGAAATTCAACAAGTAATTTTATATGCCACAAATGGATATGCAACCCCCTCTAATTCCTCATTGGTCTGAGTACTGCATGGCTTAAACTCTTTCCCAGACATCCCTAAGTTAAATTATTTTCTATTGAGTAATCTCTTATGGTTGGTTGAATTTCTGAAGCAAACTTTTGACTTTTCCGCCCCTCCCTTTGTTCTTTTGTGATAGGCTCTTTTGCATATGTGTGCTCTGGCGCACACACACACACACACACACACACACACACACACAATTTCTATCGATTTTCTCATTTTATTGCAGTCCATTGCTCTCTTTAATGAATTGCCTCTGCTTTAAGCAGTTCTGATTATCTACTGCCTCCCAATCCATCATGAACTTTGTCACATCCACAAGTCAATGTACAAGCAAGCTACTGGTAACTTGCCAGGAACAAAGGCCTGAAAATGGACCACCACTGACTTTGTTTTAAACAGTGGTTGGAAGGTTGCTCATATCAGACCATGTGAACCACATTCAGAGTCTGACTCATCAGAAGAGCAATGGGTTCTCATTCACATTTCTAAACGTCACTTTAATGGAATGTGCTTGAAACCAGTAAACAAAATACTAGATTGATTCAAGCAAAATATGAAATGGAAGCTTATCTTATTGTGTTAATAGTAGACTTGGCAACAAATGGCATGTTCAAGAAGTATGTGTAGGATTAATATCATTTACTTATTAAAAGTAATGTGACTAGGTATAGACACACACCTAGAATTTTAGAACTTGGGAGGCTGAGGCAGAAGCACATTGGGAGCTGGAGACCAACATGGACTATATAGTGAGGAAGAGAAGAGAAAGAAAGAAAGAAAGAAAGAAAGAAAGAAAGAAAGAAAGAAAGAAAGAAAGAAAGAAAGAAAGAAAGAAAGAAAGAAAGAAAAAAAGGGGAGAAAGAGGAAGAGAAAAAAAGGCAGTAGGAGGAAGAGGAGAGAAATGAGAGACAGAGATGAGAGAAAAAGAAGAGAAAAACAGTAAGAGAAAAAGAAAGGGAGATAGGGAAAAGAACAGAAAAAGGAATAAAAGGAAAAGTACTGGGATCCAGACATAGAAAATCATAATAGAGAGTCACTTTTCTAGGATGATTATAAACTGTATGGGTAAAACTGTAGCTTAATAATTTGCAAAGGAATAAGCAGAAAAACAACTTTTCAACTGTTAAATATATTTAGTTAAACATTTTGCAAGATATTTAAGTAGAACTATGGATTAGCAATTGGACCTATAATGTGACAAGAACTCTGAACTAACAATGCCAATTTTGGAGTCACTGAATATTATAGGCTTGAGAGAAAGTAAACTGTATCGAATAGAGAATGAGAAGAAAACCTACAATTCTTCCTAGAAATACCTCATCATTTAGCATTGGGTCAAGGAAATGTGAGCTGCGGGAGGATTAGCACAGGAAATTTAGAAATTACTTCCAGAAAAATTAAAAACAGAAGAGCTTTTAGTACTAGAGGCTGAAATTTTTTTCAGCCAATCAATTTATTCAATGTAACGAAGAGTAAGATGTTGAGCCATATAGGAGGAAAGGGAACATGAAAAACATCACATTCCTCCACAATCATTAAAAAGGAAATATTCTAGATAGTAAAGTTTAGATTCATTTGCTATTCAATTAGAGATGTAAATATATATATACATACATACATATATATAGATATATATATCCAAACACTATCCAAGTGCACTGTCAAGAAAGATGACTGAGTCATAGGGGAGCTCTACGTTTAGTCTTTTGAGGAACTGCCATAATGCTTTCCATAGTGGTTGAACGAGTTTGACCCAGCAATTCCACTGCTTGGCATTTATCCAATCATCCAGAAACAAGGACATACTAAATCCACTAGCACAACAATGTTCATTGCAGCACTATTTACCATAGCAAAGATATGGAACCAACCTACATGTCCCTTAGTTGATGAGTGGATCAACAAGATGTGGTATTTGTACACAATGGAATTCTATGCTGCTGTTAGAAAGAACGACATCGCCCCATTTGTTAGGAAATGGAAAGACTTAGAAAAAATCATATTAAGTGAAGTAAGCCAGACTCAAAGGAACTTAGGCTCAATGGTTTCCCTCATTTGTCATAATCAGTAGAAACCTTGGGCTCTCCTAGCAGAGATTTGCAATAGAGCAAAACCTTGATACATAAGGCCATATAATAGGATGCTAAATGAAAGGATCTCTAGGATATAGAAACATAAACAATATAATGAATGATTGTTTTCCCTTGGTTATCTCATATTTTTACAGTATTTCACTTTGTTACCTGATATATAGAATATATTTGTATTTGGTTTTTTGAAATTGGATAGGGAAGGGGGGGGAAACAAGATGAGGGGTGGGGGTAGGAGGGAGGGAAATGGGGACCAAGACAGGTGGAAGGGAATCAATGTATGTGAATTAATGCACCCTCTATCTGGCAAATATCATGTAACCCTTCTATTAATTACAATAAAAAACATATAAAAAATAAAATAAAATATAAATGCTTTTTTAAAGCCAAAAAAAAAAAAAAAGAAAGATGACTGAGTAGAAACATGGAGGAGTTCATGTCTTCTCAGAAACACCAAAAATTCCTGGGAAAGCTGCCAAAATTCTCTCTTAATGAAATCCTAGAAGAAAGACAAAAGGCTTAAGCAATGAAGAAAGCATTCGATAAGGAAGTCCACAATGACCGAGTAAGAGAGCTTTCTGGCTCTCTGTGGAAATGGGGTGTACCTCAGTAGTAGAGCACTTTCCTAACATATGAAAAGCCATAAGTCCAACCCCCAGAACTACAAAGAAAAGGAAAAGAAAAGATAAAAGAAACAACAAAGAAATTGAAAGGGATATGACTAAAGGGAAAGATAGTATGTTAATGGCTTATAGAACTTACTACTACTAAAATAGAAATTATTCCTAGCAAATGATTTCTGAATCTAATGCAATCCCTACCAAAATCTCATCAGCCTATTCTTTCATAGAAACAGAAAGGCAGATCCTAAAATTTGCATAAAATCTCAAGAGACCTCAAATAACCAAAACTGTCATGTAAAAGAACAGTTTTAGGGATGGAGGATAAAGAGCTCAATGGTAGAGCTCTCTCTTGCCTGGCATGCTCAAAACCCTAGTGCTAAACAAAACAAAGCAATAAATTTTGAAGACTCATATTTCTTGATTCCTAAAGTTACAAAAGAGATACAGTAATCAAAATATTGTTATTGGCACAAAATGAATATCCAGATCAATAAGAATAAAATTGAGTCGGGAAATAAACTTGTACATCTATGATCAACTGATTTTTTTTCGAAAGCTGCCAAGTACTCCAGAGGAGAAAAATAGTCTGTGAAATCAACAGTGCTGAGATGAGTAGAAGGGTATTCAAAGGCGAAAAAATTCACTTGTAACCCTAACACACTATAAAAAATATTAATTAAGTGTAAAAGCTAAAATTACAAAGTTCAGAAGAAAGCACATATGTGAATCTTTATAACTTCAATTTAGCAATGTTTTTGAAAAAAGTTTATCCAAAACACAAGAAGCAAATGAAAAACACAAAAGTTGAACTTCAGTTTGGGCATGTCAATGTCCTTTAAGACCAGCTCTGGGAAACAGACACAAGAGGATTGTGATAAGACTATCCTGAAAGAAAACTGGAAATCATCGAAACTATATCAAAGAGTGAAGCAACAACCTACAGAAGGGGAGAAAATACTTGTAAGTCTAGTATCTGCTAAGGGCTTATTTTCCAATATACCTAACAGACTCTTATAATCCAACCATAAAAGCAACCCACATAAAGAATGAGCAAAGAACTTGAGTAGACTTTATTCCAAAAAGATACATAAATGCATGGGCCAATTAGCACGTGAAAAGATTCTTAGCAGCATTCACCATCAGGGAAATGCAAATCAAACCACAGTGAGCAATCACTTCTCATCCACTAAAATGGCTAAAATAAGAAAGAAAAATAATTTTTAAAGATGCTGTAAAGGGTATGGAAAAAAATGAAGCCCTTATACATTGCAGACAAGGGTATAAAATGATGCAGCCACCTTTGGAAAACAGTTTGGTTAGTCCTTGATAAGTTAAACACAAAATTGTCATGTAACACAGCAGTTCTATTTCTAATTATATACCCCAAAGAACTGAAAACAGGCATTCAAATAAAAACATACAAATAGATGTTTACAACAACTAGTTTATAGTAGCCCAAATGATGAGCCCAAGAGTTCATCAACAAATAAAATGCGGCATATCTATTTCAGAACGTCTGTTTCTTGTTCCTTCTGTCCAGTAAGAGAAAAGTTCAGCAAAGACACAAAACATACTGAAAGCAATACCCATTTATCAAGAACATAAAGTTAAGTCTGGCACAATGATTCATGCCTGGAATCCCAGTGGAAGAAGGAGATAGAGAAGATTGAGGTTTGAAGTAAGTTTAGGCAAAAGTTAATGAGATCCTATCTCAATTACTAAGCCAGGTGTGGTGACACAAGCTTGAGATTCTAGTTATGAAGAATGCATTGATTGGAGGATCTCTTGTCTTAGATCAGCCCCGGGCAAAAAGTAAGCAATCTTACCTGACAAATAAATAAATCAAGAAAGATCTGAAGACTGACTCAAGAGGTAGCAAACAAAAGGCCTTCAGTTCACCTGGGACAAAGGCTAAACTCATATCCTGAATATAGTCACTTCTTATCTGCTCTTAGATGTTTGTGGAGTAGGTAGATGGATTTCCAGGTCTCAGCTGCTTTTCCCTGCCATTCAGAACATTAGTCAGGTCCGTGGGATCCGTAAGTGCCTGGGCACCAGCAAGTTACGCTACTCTCAGAACATTGGCTTTTGTCATGAGTAGCAGATAAGATAGAGGGAGCTTCAACGTCTCCTACATACTTTACAGTGGGAGTACAGGTCTTAGAGCCAGCGTTTTTATGAGGACAACAGAAAGTCATATTGCCACAGGCTAAATTTTTGTGAGATCATAAGGATATCAAGTTAATACATAGAAAGTTCTTTATCGCTTGTAAGAGGAGCAACAAGAGGAGACTGCAAGCCAGTATTCTGGTTAAGAAGGTTCAGAGCCCATTAATACAATGACCAGCAGTGGATTGCCTTGTCCAACACTCAGCTAGCGGTGACTAAACCAGCACAAGGGGAGATTGGTTTCTAGAACTACATTTCTTGACAGATTATGAACTCATCCAGTTCTCCTTCTGCAAGCTCAATGACTGTCCTCAGGCAAGCTAGACAAAGTAGGAATTGTCTTAGTAAAAGGAGGACAGACAAACAAGAACGCCATATAAGAAAAAGATTCCTGAGACCGAGGCCCATGTATGGTGAGAAGAAAGAGGCTTCATGGAGTTACCTTTTAGAGGTTTTGGGTATTTGTGGGGGTTTTGGAACAGGTACTTTAAATCTTCTGGGATAGTATATCAGAGTCTAGTTGAAGTGGATGTGACTAGAGAGCAGTGAATTCAGTTGATGATTCCAGCGGCATTGATGTCTCGGGAAAGCACTCAGGTCATGGCTATCCAGGTAAATGTGAAATGGCCCTAGAATATGTCTTCAAAAGGAACATGAGAGAGAGAGAGAGACAGAGAGAGAGAGAGAGAGAGAGAGAGAGAGAGAGAGAGAGAGAGAGAGAGAGAGAGAGAGAGAGAGAGAGAGAGAGGGAGGGAGGGAGAGCCAAGCACTGTGGCTAATGTCTGTAATCCTAGCTACTCAGGAGGCTGAGATCTGAGGATCACAGTTCAAAGCCAGCCTGGGCATTGAAGTCTGTGAGACTCTTATCTCCCATTAACCAACAGAAAACTAGAAGTGGTGTTGTGGCTCAAGGGACAGGGCAGTAGCCTTGAGCTGAAGAACTCAGGGACAATGCCCAGGCCCAGAGTTCAAGTCCCATGACTGAAAAAATTGAGGGGAGGGAATCCATTTCTGTAAAATGGAAGGTAAATATTATACATGCAGAGCGAGAAATCAGGGACAGAGTTTCCTGGATTCTGCTGCTCTGAGATTATATATCCAATCAGAAAGGGAAGACTAGAGAATTTAGAGTTTTTAGTTTTGTTTCACTTTGCTTTGCTTTTGCTTTGTGCCAATCTAGGGTCTTGAACTCAGAGCCTAGGCCTGTCTCTGAGTTGTTCTTTGTTTTGTTTTTGTTTACTGAAGGCTAATACTCATCATCCACAGCTCTTTTAGATTTATCTAAAAGCTTCCAGCTTTTTAGTAGATAATTGGAGATAAGACAGCTTTGAAATTGGATAGGAAATGGGGGGAAAACAAGATGAGGATGGGGTGGGGGAGGAGGGAAATGGAGACCAAGACATGAGAAAGGGTATCAATGTATGTGAAGTAATGCACCTTCCATCTGGCAAATATAATGTAACCCTTCTATTAATTACAATAAAAAATATATGAAAAAAAAGGCCTGAACTCTTCTGTCTAGACTGGCTTAGAACTGTGATCTTCAGATCTCTGCCTCCTGAGTAACTAAGATTTCAAGTTGAGCTACTGCCACCCAGCTAGAGAACATTTGCTTTTCTAATATCCACAGCAAAGGTAGTAATGTGGGGAAATGAGGTACCAATAGAATAAGGGAAGGCAGCTCAGTGATAGATCTAGACAGAAACAAGAAAGTAGGAATGTCCAGAGACACAAAGGTATTTGAAGTATAGAGAGAACATAATTCAGAACGTTCCAACCTAAACATGAAGGAAGGTGGTGAGTTACTTCTCAGTCCATCCAAGTCTCAGCACTAAGAAACATGAGAGGAGGCTCTGCTCAGCTTTCTCCTTTCCTGCCTCTGCTGAGAGAATTCACATGAGACAGGAAACATGACAGTGATAACAATGTTTATTAAGACAGCAAAAGTTATTAAGAAAAGGCAGAATGAACTCCCTTCGAGGAACACAAATCCTTTCTGGGAACAGATGGACCTTCCCATTCATATAGTTCAGGCTTTAAGAGACAATGCTAGAGATTTCTGCCCAAATGCCACCTCCTAGCTCTAGATTGACAGCTATATTGGGTCCGATTTCTAAGTCCCTACTGGGAGAGAAACTTTAAAACTTGGGTAAGATTACAATTGTATGGTAATGAATGGAAGGGGAACTTTCCACCATCAGGCTGATGTGAGCTGAAGCTTGTTGTGTTCATTATTGTTTCTTAAGAGGCCAGATGTCCCCTCCCTTGGAGTCTGGGGCTTACATACTCAATCCTTATGAGTGTGGAATCTGTTAGTGCTAACTGTCTTTTCTGTCAGGCACATCAGGGTCAGCCTTGTCACCTTTGGTGGGTGTGTCATCAGAACTGAGGGCTTTCTGAGTTTAACATGAATCCTATGGTAAATAGATTCAGTTAGGCCAGGGGGAACTGTGTGGAAATGTTTCTTAAAACATACCTTTGGTTTTCTGTATTGTATTTCTTCCTGGCATTTCATTGCTCACATTTAGCTGCTAGGAAACATATCCATTCAATGAGACATTAGTCATCTACAGAAAGGAGTGAAGTATTAATATATGCTACAGATGAATGAACCCGGAAAACATTACACATAGGAAACACACACACACACACACACACACACACACACACACACACACACACACACACACACACCCCAGACACAAAAGGCCTCAGTTGCATGATTCTCTTTGCAGGAAATATTTCAAATGGCTTATGTATGGAGTTAGACTACAGGGACTAAGAGAAAGGAAGAACTCTTTACTAGTTCCAGTGTTCCCACTGGGGTTATAAAAGGTTTCCAGAACCGAATAGTGGTACTAGTTGTCCAACTTTGTAAATACATGGAGTGCCTCCATCATGCATTTTAAAATTTGAAATGATAAATATCATGTGTCATCTATTTTACCATTTAATTAATTCAGAGTCAGAACTGGAAAAAAAGCTTTAATCTTAGGAATTTTAGTTTGAGAGACATGGAGATACATATATGCATAGGGGGGTGTGTGTGTGTGTGTGTGTGTGTGTGTGTGTGTGTGTGTGTGTATCAGTGTACCAAGGAAAGTGGGAAAGTGAGAGCTCATATGTTGAGTATTTGTTGAGTAAATCCAAGGCATATGTGATGAAGAAAAGAATGAATAAACAGGATGGAGGTCTTGATTTGTATTTTGAGCTCGCAGGCATAATGTAATTGCCCATTTATCGCCTGGTTCTTCCAGAGAGAGGGCGACAAAAGTTAGAAATGACCAAGTATACATTCCAGCCATCAGTTGTAATATTGCTGAAGCTCTGTCTCCATAGTGGCCTGCCATTTTGAAAAGATTTACAGTATCTGTTTGATCGTTTGATTGTCCTTTTCCTTTTCCTTTCATAACTGTGGAGATCAGACTGTGCCATGTTCCAAAGTTATTCCAAACTGTATAAAAGAGTAACTTTCAGCCTCTGCTTTTTTTTTGCCTTGAGGGATTCCATTTTATGAAGTAGCAGGTTGCACCATTTTGAGTGCAAATGCTGAGGCGAAATGACTACATCTGCCTGTACAAATAAACAGCCACCATCTGTGCACCACAAACCATGGGACAGACTACTGAATAACTTACTTGTGTAAGCAAAAATCACTTCCTATTACTACTTACCAACTAAATAAGAAATACATGAACATTAGTCATATCAAATCCATATTTTTTCATATATTTTATTGTAATTAATAGAACAGTTACATAATATTTGCCAGATAGATGGTGCATTAATTCCCATACATTCATACCCTTTCACATGTATTGGTCCCCATTTCCCTCCCCCCCAACTCCACCCCTCATCTTGTTTTCCCCCCTTCCCTATCCAATTTCAAATAACCAAATACAAATATATCCGATATATCAGGTAACAAAGAGAGATACTGTAACAATATGAGATAACCAAGGGACAGCAAAAGAGATGAGAGATAACATAGTACCTTAAGAACAACAATCATTCATTATATGGTTTATGTTTCTATATCCTAGAGATCTTTTCATTTAGCATCATACTATATGGCCTTTTGTATCAAGGTTTTGCTCTAGTGCAAGTCTCTGATAGGAGAGCCCAAGGTTTCTACTGATTATGACAAATGAGGGAAACCATTGAGCCTAAGTTCCTTTGAGTCTGGCTTACTTCACTTAATATGATTTTTTCTAAGTCTTTCCATTTCCTTACAAATGGGGCGATGTCATTCTTTCTGACAGCGGCATAGAATTCCATTGTGTACAAATATCACATCTTGTTGATCCACTCATCAACTGAGGGACATCTAGGTTGGTTCCATATCTTTGCTATGGTAAATAGTGCTGCAATGAACTTTGTTGTGCTGATGGATTTAGTATGCCCTTGTTTCTGGATGATTGGGTAAATGCCAAGTAGTGGAATTGCTGGGTCATAGGGGAGCTCTATGTTTATTCTTTGGAGGAACTGCCATACTGCTGTCCACAGTGGTTGAATGAGTTTGCACTCCCACCAACAGTGTAGTAGTGATCCCTCCTGGCCACATCCCCTCCAGCATCTGTTATTATTCGTTTTCCTGATCCTGGCCATTCTAACTGGAGTGAGGTAGAATCTTAGAGTTGTTTTGATTTGCATTTCATTTATGACCAGAGATGTTGAGCATTTCTTCATGTGTCTATAGACCATTTTTGTTTCTTCTTCAGAGAAGACTCTCTTTAAGTCTTTGGCCCATCTTTTAATGGGATGGTTGTTACTTTTGAGATTAGTTTTGGAGTGATTCAATTTTTTGAGCTGTTGATATATTTTAGAGATGAGGCCTTTGTCCGCTGTATGGTTGGTGAAGGTCTTCTCCCACTCTGTAGGCTTCCTAATTAGTTTACTAGCTATGTCCTTTGCCATACAAAAGCTCTGCTGTTTAATGCAGTCCCACTTATCCAGCCTTTCTCTGATTTGTTGTGATTCTTGGTCTTTATTAAGAAAGTTTCGACCTGTGCCAAGGAGGTTTAGTGTATCTCCTATTCCTTCTTGTAAAGTTTTCAGAGTATCGGCTTTTACCTCCAGGTCTTTGATCCATTTGGAGTTAATTCTAGAGCAGGATGACAAAGAAGGATCCAACTTTAGTTTTCTGTAGGAGCTTAACAAGATCTGCCAGCACCACTTGTTGAAGAGGCTTTCTTCCATTCTATTTTTTTGGCTCCCTTGTCAAAGATTAGGTGGCCATAGGTCTGTGGTTTAATATCTGGGTCTTCAGTTCTGTTCCATTGGTCTTCAGGCCTGTTCTTGATCCAGTACCAAGCTGTTTTGATAATTATAGCTCTGTAATAGAGTCTAAAGTTTGGTATTGAAATTCCTCCTGCACTGTTCTTTCTGCTAAGAAGTGTTTTTGCTATACGGGGTCTTTTATTATTCTATATGAAATTTTGGAATGACATTTGGAATGTCATTCTTTAAAGAATGACATTGGGATATTGATGGGTATTGCGTTGAATTTGTAGATAGCCCTTGGCAAAATTGTCATTTTCACGATGTTGATTCTTCCAATCCAGGAGCATGGGAGGTTTTCCCATTTCCTCAGTTCTGCTTTAATTTCCTTTTTCAGGGTTTTAAAGTTTTCATCAAAAAAGGTCCTTTACATTCTTAGTTAAGATAATTCCTAGGTACTTTATTTTCTTTGAGGCTATTGCAAAAGGAGTTGCTTTCCTGATTGTTGCCTCATTCCTCTCACTGTTGGCGTAGAGGAAGGCAGTTGATTTTTGAGGGTTAATTTTATAGCCTGATACCCTTCCAAAGTTTTGAATCAGCTCAAGGAGCTTGGGAGTAGAGTCTATAGGATTCTTTAAATACAGGATCATGTCATCTGCAAAGAGGGAAAGTTTTACTTCCTCTTTCCCTATTTGGATCCCCTTTATGCTTACTTCTTGCCTTATTGCACTGGCTAGGAATTCTAGTACTATGTTAAAGAGGAGTGGAGAGCATGCGCATCCTTGTCTCATTCCTGATTTTAGAGGGAATGGCTTTAGCTTTTCACCGTTAAGTATAATACTAGCTGTGGGATTGTCATACACAGTCTTTATTATATTGAGGAATGTTCCATGGATTCCTAGTTTCCCCAGAGCTTTTAACATAAAGGGGTGTTGGATCTTGTCAAATGCCTTTTCTGCATCTATTGAGACAATCATGTGATTTTTGTCCCTGCTCCTGTTGATGTGTTGAATTATATTAATTGATTTGCGTATGTTGAACCAGCTTTGCATCCCTGTGCTGAAACCTGTTTGATCATAGTGTATAATTTTTTTGATAAGTTGTTGTAGACGGTTGGCCAGTATTTTGTTGAGAAGTTTTGCATCGATGTTCATCAAAGAAATAGGTCTACAGTTCTCTTTCTTTGATGAATCTCTGTCTGGTTTGGGGATGAGGGTTATACTGGCTTCATAGAATGAGTTTGGTAAAGAACCTTCATTTTCAATTTTGTTGAAGAGCTTGAGGAGTATTGGTGTGAGCTCTGCTTTGAAGACCTTATAGAATTCAGCTGTGAATCCATCTGGCCCTGAGCTTTTCTTAGGTGGAAGTTCTCTTATTGCCATTTCTATTTCAGTGTTTGAAATAGGCCTGTTTAGTTGGGTTAGCTCTTCTTGGTTCAGTGTGGGTATGTTAATATTGGCTAGGAATTCATCCATTTCTTCTAGATTCTCAAATTTGTTGGCATAAAGGTTTAAGAAGTATTGCCTCATGATACTCTGGATCTTGGTAATTTCTGTCGTGATATTACCATTTTCGTCTGTGATTTTGTTTATTTCAGTATGCTCTCTTCTTTCTTTGGTAAGATTTGCTAAGGGTTTGTCAATTTTGTTAATTCTTTCAAAGAACCAACTCCTTGTTTTGTTGATTCTTTCTATAGTTTTTTTTGGATTCCAATTCATTTAATTGGCTTTGATTTTAATAATTTCTTCCTTCTAGTGGGATTAGGGTTGGTTTGTTGCTCTTTTTCCAGGAGCTTAAGGTGACACATTAAATTTTTGGTTTGCAATTTTTCCAATTTGTTATTGTAGGCACTCAGAGCTATAAATTTTCCTTGGAGTACTGCCTTTCCCGTGTCCCAAAGGAGCTGGTATTTTGTGTGCTCCTTTTTGTTAAATTTCATAAACTGTTGGATTTCTGTTCTGATCTCTTCGATGACCCATTGGTGATTCAACAGTGTGTTGTTCAATCTTCATGAGTTACAGGGTTTTCGTTGGTGGAGTTGTGTGTTCATTTCCAATTTGATGCCCTTGTGGTCTGAGAGTGTGCAGGGAATAATTTCAGTGTTTCTGAATCTGTCCAGGTTTGTTTTATGGCCTAAAATGTGGTCTATTTTGGAAAATGTTCTATGTGCTGCTGAAAAAATCGTATATTGTGTTGTTGCTGGGTGGAATAATCTGCACATGTCTGTTAGATCTAGTTGGTCTATATAGTTGTTCAATTCTAAAGTTTCTCTGTTGAGTTTTTGCCTTGTTGATCTGTCCAAAGGTGAGAGTGGTGTGTTAAAGTCACCAACAATCACTGTGTTTCAATCTATGTATGGTTTCAGTGAAAGTAAAGTTTGCTCGATGAAGTTCAGAGCTCCGGGATTCGGTGTGTAGATATTTAGGATGGTTATGTCCTCCTGGAAGAAAGATCCCTTTAGTAGTATGTAGTAACCTTTGTTTGTCTTTTCTCACTAATTTTAGTTTGAAATCTATTTTATCTGATATGAGGATGGCAACTCCAGCCTGTTTATGGGGGCCGTTAGCTTGATAGAGTTTATTCCAACCTCTCATTTTCAAAAGGTGGTGTCTCTTGAAGGCAGCAGAACAATGGATCCTGTTTTTTGATCCAACTAGTTAATCTATGCCGTTTAATTGGAGAGTTAACTCCATTGATATTTAGAGTCAGGATTGAGAAATATTTATTAGTTCCTGCCATTTTTACAAGCTTTCATTAGGGCCTGTGTCTTGATAGTTTTTGTGGTACTTAGATATTATGAGTTTAAGTACCATGTCTTTCTCTGTATCACATTTGTGTTGGTTTTCCATGTGTAGAACATCTTTGAGAATTTTCTGCAGTGTTGGTTTTGTTGCTACATAATGTTGAAGCTTTTCCTTGGAATGGAATGTTTTTATTTTCCCTCAGTTATGAATGAGAGCTTAGCTGGGTACAGTATTCTTGGCTGGTAGTTATTTGACTTCAGGGCATGGTATATATTGCTCCAATCTCTTCTTGCTTTCATGGTCTCTGCTGAGAAATCTGGGGTTATTCTGATTGGTTTGTCTTTATTGGTGATTGTTCTCTTCTCCCTGACTGGTTTTAGCATCCTATCTTTGGCCTCTATTGATCCAGTTCAGATTATAATGTGGTGGTGGGATGTCCTTTCCTGGTCAGGTCTGTTTGGGGTTCTAAAAGCTTCTTGTATCTGGATGGGCATGTCCTTCTGGATATTTGGGAAGTTCTCTGAGATGATTCCCTGAAGTATATTTCCAATACCATTGACCTCTTTCTCTAGACCCTCCTCAATACCAATTAGCCTTAAATTAGGTTTCCTAATTGTATCTTGGACCTCCTGTAGCGTTTTCACATATTTCCTAGATTTGAATTGACTCATTTTCTGTTCTTTTTCTATAACAACTAAATTATCTTCAACTCCGGAATTTCTCTCTTCTGCATTGTCTAACCTGCTATCAAAGCTATCTACTTTATTCTTCATCTCCCTTGCTTCTAATTGCTCATTTTTGATGCCTTGCATCTCTTGTTTTAGATCATGTATGGATTTCTTTAGCTCCTTGATTTCCATTTGAGTGGTTAGCTCAGCAGCTTTATTCTGTTTGGACATTTGTTGGAGTTCAGTCACCTTTTTGTTTGTGGATTCTATGAATTCGTCCATTTTTCTTAGAAAAACCTTTATTATGGCCTCCTTTATGGCTTCCCCTTTTTCACATATCACCTTGTTTATGGTTTCCTCTTGTTTAGCTGTGGCTTCCTCCCTTATCTCTTTCTTTATGTTTTCACATTTTTCATTAATGTTGTTTATCAATTGCATTTGTGTAGCACTTGGAAGGCTCTCCTCTAGATTTGCCACTGACTGTTCCATTGCCTGTGTATGTTGGGTGGGAGATGCTATTCCTTGATTTGACATTTTTCTTGAGTTTCTTGTTCTGCCCATTTGAGGATGGGAGCAAGATTAATACTAAACAAGATTATAATTTTTCAGATATAACAAGCCTAGACCTTTTTAGTTGGCTGACAATAGATATTAGCTCTTTTAGATTGGTAATAACACTCTCTCTTTCTTTTTGTACAGTTACATACAAATGTAATACAATCACAGATGACCAATTTATGACCAAAACAATAAGCCCCTCAATCCAATTTCTATTGTATTTAAGTCCCTCTGGACCTAGAGTATAATTGAACACCTAGATACACAGCAATGCTCAACAACCATCAAATGTAGATCCATGCATTATAAGAGTTGAAGGATGAACAGAGGGCCAGAGATAGAAAAATAATATGAAAGACAACAAGGGAGGTAGGAAAAGAATAAGGAGTGTAAGAATATTATAGTAATGAAGAAAGGGTATCGTGTAAGGATAACTGACCTAAGGTGATAGAGAGGTAGAGTATTTGTGTAGAAAGTTTAGATCAACTTAGATAAAACTTATCAAAATAAGAAGAGTAATAAGAAGAATATATAGAGAAAAGAGAGAGGTTGATATAGGAGATTTCAATGATACCAATTTAAGAAAGAAAAAAGAAACAAAACAGCAACAAAATAAAAGAAAACAGAACACACACACGCACACACTTAAACAAACAAAAACAAAAAAGAAAAGGTGGGGGGAGATTCCTCACTGTTCTGAGTTCTTACCCAAGAGATACTAGGGCTGAGAACCAGTAGTTTAAAAAGCGGACTGTAACAATATGGATATTGTTTTTATTCAAACTGTACCCAGAGCTGTCACTGTGTTTCTAGGAATGACCACAGTGACAGCAGGATTGCAGGAAAAGGGAGAAAAAAAGAAAAAAAAAGGAATGAATCATAACATTAGAAAAAAGAAGGTGTAGGTTAAATGGCAAAGAGAAAAATAATATTTAAAAATGCAAATGAAATGGGGTAAAAAAAATAATAAAAGGGTATTCTTCAGTTTTTGTGTGGGGGGGCAGGATAGGAAACTTGTGTCTCCACTAAATTGGGATCTAAACACTTCACAAAGTCTATTTCTCTTGTGATTTGGCTTTGTGGTTTTTCGGATGAGATTGCTTGTTTGGTAGAACAAAGCTGAAAGATCCGCGGGCGGCTTTGTTTACCAGGTCTGCGGCGGGCACAGGTGGATGGACTTCAGCAGCGCCTGGGCCAGATTTCTGGCTAAGGGATCTCTGGGAAATCCTTTGCCAGTTAGGTGGCGCTGTCAACAACACCTCTCAGGCTCCAATTGCTTTGGCCTGGGTCGTTGCCAGCAGTCAAGATGGCGCTGCTCTCAGCTGGTGGGGGAGGGGCTCCCTCCCAATGCTGTTCCCAGAGCAGAAGTGGAAACTTCTCTGAGGTACTCACAAATTGCTGGATTCTCCGGTTCCGTGAAACTGGCAGGTCCGCACACAGCCGGGGTGTCGGCTCTGGGCTCGCGCAGGCTCTGTGTGGCTCTGTCTGCAGCTGGAGGGTCTGCGCTGCTGTGGAGCGCTTTCTCTGCTCTGATTCAGAAGAGCTTTTGTCTCCCGGCCGCTCAGCGGCAGAGCTTCATACTCTCTTTTTGCGCTGGTATTCTTCCTTTTTTTCCTCTCTGCCTGTGTTCTCTGTGGTCCTAAAGCTTACTTAGGATCAATTTCTGTTAAAGGACTGTCTCCTGCACTGCCAGTACATGAATCTTGGCAGGGGCTCAGTATATCTCACCCTGAACCGCCACCATCTTCCACCAATCTCCCAAATCTGCACCAGGGATTAACTCTGTACCTTGATCGTTATTAAACCTTGAACTAGTTCTGACACTATAGTGCCTCACTACCTCTGACATGGCTCAAACTTACATCTTATTCTTAGTTACTTATAGTGACTGTCTTTATGCCTGTCTGAGCTTTCTGTTCTTGCCTTCAGCAATGTCTTCTTATACCTGCAACTACTTTAACCCTCCTCAGCTCCTGTACCCTTTATATTATTGTGAAGTGTAATGTGTGATCAGAGAACCTACTTGTTGATTAGCTCATGGCCATCAAGCAAAACCAGTTGTACCTGGCAAATTCATGTCAATAAAATTGACATAGCTTATTAATTTATTGTTATTCAAGAAATTCTAACATTGGAGAAAGACACAAGCCTGTCTATGTTTTTAACCTAGCTTACTTATGACAGAAAGAAGGAAGGAAGGAAGGAAGGAAGGAAGGAAGGAAGGAAGGAAGGAAGGGAAAAGAGTGAAAAAGAAATCCAAATGAGAATAAAATGCTTTCAAGATAAGTCTATGTTATTTAAACACATCACTTTTTCTGGTGCAAGGATAATGGTTCAGGAATAAACCAAAACAAAGCACTGTCTCACACAGTATTTCACAAAGAAAAGGGAACGTCATCTGTCAGGTGAGATATTGCCATGGTTAAATTGTCTTTCTGCCTCAAAGGTGAATATTGAAGCTTTAATTCTTTGAAGGTGCTTATATTTGGAGATAGGGCCTGTAAAGAAACTAGCATGAAACTGTTGGGGTATGCTCTAATCCAATCTCATCTGGGATCCTTAGAAGAAAAAATGAATAGACCCTATGTTAATAGACACCAGTTATGTGAAACCTAGAGAAGAGGCTATGTGAGAACTCAGTGAGACAATCATTCAGGTGAAACAGAGCCTCACAAAAACTAACTCTGGTATGATCCCAGAAGAGTGAGAAAACTAAAATCGATGTGCAAGCCTCCCTGACTGTAGTGTTCTGTCATGGGAGCCCAAGGAAACTTATACAGCCACAACAGACCTGAAAGTGATGCACTGTAGAATCCACAGAAAAGAAAAGAAACCATTTAGACTACCACATAGAAAACATGGCATTAGAGATCATATGAAATAGAAATGGCCATCACAAAAAGAAAAAACAGTTATGTGAAAAGATGATGGAATAAGAGAAGGAAGAACAGGAAAGGCAAAAATGCATTGTCAAAATTGAAATTTTGATGAGTGAGGTGGTTCACACCTGTAATCCTAGCTACTCAGGAAGCTGAGATCTGAGGATCAAGGTTCAAAGGCAGCCTGGGATCTGAGACTCTTATCTCTAATTAACCTCTAGAAAATGGGAAGTGGGGCTGGGCTCAAGGGTAGGGCAGTAGCCTTGAACTGAAGAGCTCAGGGACAACGCCCAGGCCCAGAGCTCAAGCCCCATGACACCCCTCCCCCCCCAAAAAAATCGAAATCTTCCCTGTAAAGAGTAAAATTCAAACCTACACCAAAAGCAATGGATCAATGACAGATAGTCACATGACTGTTGCTACGCAACAGATTGCATAGTACTCTAATGGAGCTGACAAAGGCCTGTTGCCAAGGTATCTCACAGTGTGACAGAACCTAATGCATTGCATTGCTTGTGTGTCTGTGCTGAGGATATGATATACAAACAAACCTACTGTGGAAAAAAATACAGTGTACGTAATTATGCACAGGGCACAGAGTGAAAAAATGAGAACTTGACTTGTGGGGATTTTTGTTGTTGTTTTGTTTTGTTTTTGTTGTCAGCCATGGGGCTTGAACTCTGGGACTGGGTGCTGTCCCTGAGCTCTTCAGCTCTTCAGCTACTGCCCTACCCCTTGAGCCACAGCACCACTTCCACTAAGTTGTGTTTTTACTATACATTTGGCTATGATTTTAGGTTATACCCCCATACTAGCAAAATATTTGCTAGAAGACAGTATGCATCATTATGCCTGCAGCAGCTTCATTCATCACAGACTGCTCATCTCTTACTCACACCATTTCCTCTTATTTTTGATCAGTCTCCATATTTTCTTTCTTATGATACTTAAGCTACAAAATCCATTGTTAATGTTGCCAGGCAGTGGCCATGTTGAATGACTGGCCTGGAAACAACCCCAAAAGTCATTAAAGACTATACAGATGGAAAGTTAGTGACTGATAATTGCTTTTCAGTGAGTTATGTCCCACTCCACCATAACTATGGTCTTAAAGAACAAGAACAGAGTCTCAGAAGCTGCTACAGGACATACTTTATTAAAGGTAGTGAAACTCACAAAAATGCAAGATTGGCCTATGTCAGTTAAAGAGAAGCATCAAATGACTCAGACTGAAGACCATGCCCAGAGCAAGTCCCATTCAGCAACTCAGGTTGCAGCCAAAGCAAATCCGTGTTTACAATGTGAAAGAAAAGGTTAGACCCCATGGCCTTGCTGAACACTACAACCACCATGATTCAAAGGACTTAGAAAGTGAGAGCTAAATCTGCATGGGCTCATTTGAAGGCAGCTGAAGAATTTTTGAAAAATCTAGATAAACTAGTAACAGAAAATGACTTGCCAGAGCCAATATTCAATATAGATGAAACCCGATTCTACAAACTGGAAATGAAGGGACTTTCACCCATACAATGCTTGCTCAATACCAAAATTATAAGTCTTTTTAAGAACCAGCAAGCAGCTTTTCCTGGAGGCAACACTGAAGTTCATACCTTGAAACCCTTGTCTGGCACAGTGAGGTCCCAAGGCCTTCAAGAGAATTAATATGTACATGCCACCAGTACGCACAGGAGAAACAAGATGCCCTGAAGACTTCATGATCTTGGAGATCCTCTCCCACAATACTCTTCAGAATTGCTGTGCCAGCAAAGCAAAAGTGTTGTTCCCAGGTTTTGTTGGTTCAGGTTTGAGTAGGTGACTTCTGTGATGGGCACCATGACAAATCACCTAATGATGCTTCTCGAAAGCATCCTCATTGTTAAGAAGAACACAACTGTACAAAAGTGAGAATTCTTTCATTGTTTGTTTAGTGGTACTATGACTCAAACTCAGAGCCTCCCCCTGCTGGGATGTCATTCTTAAGGCACACCTCCAGCTCCTTTTGCATTCTTCATTTGTTGAATAGGGTCTCTCTTTTTGCCCAGTTTAGCCTTGACTGTGGTCTTCTTATTTATACTTCCCACATATCTGACACAACAAGTGCTTCCACCACACCCAACTTTTATTGGTCAAGACGGGGTTCTCACAAATTTTCTTTTTGTCTGAGTTGGACTTGAAAAGTGATCTTCCTGATTTTAGCTAGGTGTAAGTAGCTAAGCAGCTAGGTGTAAGCTGCCACACTCACCTTCAAATGTGAGAATTCTTTCAGACTTCTTCCAGAGGAACAAGGTAAAAATGCAAAAATTATGAAGCATAGATTAGTAATATAAAATGATAGAGATTGGGTGCTTAAAAGAATGAGGCTTCTTGAAGAAACAAAACCTATGGAATAGAAGCAATCATAATGTTAATGAATTTACTTCCTATGTAATGTCAATCAAAATTTCTAAAAGTAAAGATTGAAGTTCAATTAAGGCCGAAAAATACCTGATTAGTACTTAAGAACAATTTAAATTACAAGGGTAGAGAAGCAAAAAGTCTTAAAAGCATCCAGCCCCTCTCAAAAGTAAGCCTTTTAGATTATTAATAATTACTTGCCATACTTATTTTAAAATATTGCTTTTGTTCTGTTAGAAACTTGGTAGTATCAATTAGAATTTTCAGTTCCTTACAAATGTAAAAGTTCTGTTTTCTCAGGGAATCATACTGGATATTGCTTGGTTTAGGTTGTTTTGCAAGAAGGAGTGGTATTTAGAGTTTGTTTTTTGTTTTGTTTTGTTTTGCCAGTCCTGGGGCTATAATGCAGGGTCTGTGCACTGTTCTTGGGCTTTCTCAAGGCTAGCACTCTACCACTTGAGCCACAGCACCATTTTTGGCTTGTTTTGTGTGTGTATATATTACCAAGGAATCGAACCTCGGGCTTTGTGCATGCTAGGCAAGCACTGTACCACTAGGCCATGCTCCCGGCCCTGGGTTTTCTGGTTTGTTTTTTTTTTTAAGGCAGTGTCTCACTATGTAACACAAACTAGCCTCAAACTGTGAATTCTACTGCCGCAGCATCCCCAGTGCTGGGCTTACAGGTGTCCACCATAATGCCTGGCTAAACACTGGCTTTTAAAATATTCAAGCATGGGGCCGGGAGTTTGGCCTAGTGGTTAAAGTGCTTGCCTAGCATGCATGAAGACCCAGGTTCGATTCCTCGGTACCACATACATAGAGAAAAGCCGGAAGTGGTGCTGAGGCTCAAGTGGTAGAGCTCTAGCCTTGAGAAAGTCCAAGGACAGTGCTCAGGCCCTGAGCTCAAGCCCAGGACTGGCAAAAAAAAATTAATTAAATAAATAAATAAATAAATAAAATATTCAAGCACATAACCAGTTCCTTAGTGGAAAATAAATTAGGGGATTTTTCTGAAAAAAAATATGATATTCTATATCTCTAAGACACTTATTAAGTGACCTGTTAATTAAGAAAGACTAATAAGCCATTCTCTGAAATAGACAATGTCAAGCCTTCATAGTGTCATAGGCCATCCTGAAATTACATATGATTTGCTGGGATCCAGAGACAGGCCCAGCCTATTCTAACTTTGCATAGGCAGAGACATAGTCCTGAGTCATACTTGTGCATGGCCTGAGGTGGCAGTAGCTGGCCAGCCACAAAGCGTAGGAAGAGGGTGCATTTCTCATCTTAACCTTTAAGCTAGACCTTGAGCTCAGCTATCTCTAATCTTCTGCTTCCTGTATTACCAAAGCTGCTGGTGCCAATAAACATTGAATGCAACTCTTATTAATATCTTGGTTTGTCTTTCCCTCATTAAAAAAAACTGCATAAATAAATATACTAAACCAGAACCTGGGCTGCTTCAGTCCTTTATATTCTGGGTGGGGACAGCTCATCTGGTCCCATCTCAGCTTTCTCTAAAGTGTGTGTGTGTGTGTGTGTGTGTGTGTGTGTGTGTGTGTGTGTGTGTGTCTGTGTGTCTGTGTGTTTCTCAATCCCCTACCCTCTTTCTGCAGAAACAGCTTTGACATAGCTGATCTCCAATAATGATTCTATATTAATCATGTGTAAAAATACACACCTGCTATACCAGCATATGCTATACACATATGCTATACCAGCATTAGCTAATGCTGTATCACACCCTACCCTCAAACTCAATGGCTTATAACAAGCTTTCAACCAGCTCCTATATGGGAGGAATGGCAATGTCTTTTCCTCATCCATCATAAGGGACATGGCTGAGAGAGTATAGCATAGAACAGATTAGCAAGAGGTAAGTATTCAGGACACAGTGATGAAGGAAGGAAAGAAAGGAAGGAAGGAGGGAAGGAAGGAAGGAGGGAAGGAAGGAAGGAAGGAAGGAAGGAAGGAAGGAAGGAAGGAAGGAAGGAAGAAAGAAAGAAAGAAAGAAAGAAAGAAAGAAAGAAAGAAAGAAAGAGAGGGGAGGGAGGGAGGAAGGAAGCAAAGGAAGGGAGAAAGAGGGAAATGAAGGAAAGAAAGAAAGAAAAAGAAAGAAAGAAAGAAAGAAAGAAAGAAAGAAAGAAAGAAAGAAAAGAGGGATGGAGGGAGGGAGGGAGGGAAGGAGGGAGAGATGGAGGCAGGGAGAGAGCAAGGGAGAGAGGGAGGGAGGGGGAGGGAAGGGAAAAGAAAAGGAAAAAAAAGGCAAGACCCAGGAAACATTTTTTTTTTACTGTCGGGATAATGTATACAGGGGTCACAGTTACATTTGTCAAGTAGTAGGTGCATTATTTCTTGCACATTGATACCCCTTCTCATGTTTTTGTCCCCATTTCCTCTTCCCACCCCTCCCAATCATCTTGTTTTCCCCTCTCCCCTTCCCTATTTCAAATAAACACATAAACTTATATACAACATACCAGGTAACAAAGTCAGATACAGTAACATGAGACTGATCATAGGACAAAAAAAAGAGAAGAGGAATAACATAATACATTAAGAACCACAATCACACCGGATAAACCTCTTGCCAGGAAAAAATTTTTATGACAGCCACACAAATGTTTGATTGGAGAGTAACAAGTTGTGATCTATTGGTGGTGTGCTGGGGATTTAGCAGAACCTGCTTGTTCTTAGCTACTGAGAAAAGAGAGAGAACATGTGAAACTTTATCAGCCTGGCTTATTTTACTTAACATGGTGATCTGTAGTTCCATTTTTAAATGCAATAGTAATCAAGAGTACAACAATTTCTTAACTAAAACAGGCTAAATAATTAGATAAGGATTTAACCCTTCTGAGTCTTGATTTTTTTTTCAAATACAAGCTAGAACAGGAGCAACTGTGGTTGGCTGGGCTCATTAAATTAGATCATGCATGCAAACAAATACTAGCAAATAAATGTTTAAAATTACTTGGCCTGCTAAATAAAGTAATTTGTCAGGTTAGGTGTGGTAGTACACACCTGTAATCTCAACTATGCAGGAGACAAAGAAGGACCAATTTCTTAGCAAAACTAGTTAATACCTAATTCACCAACCTATCTCTCTCTCTCTCTCTCTCTCTCTCTCTCTCTCTCTCTCTCTCTCTCTCTCTCTCACACACACACACACACACACACACACATACACATACACACATACACACACCATACACATACTCACACACACACAAATACAGGCATGGTGACATATACCTTGTGATTCCAGTTACTCAGGAGGTGGAAGTAGAAG
Organism: Megascapheus bottae; assembly: GCF_031878675.1. Lineage (NCBI taxonomy): Eukaryota > Metazoa > Chordata > Mammalia > Rodentia > Geomyidae > Megascapheus > Megascapheus bottae. Next base: position 13,062,374 of record NC_143520.1, on the reverse strand, counting down.
GGTCATAATTTGATGCTGGCCAGGCAAAAGCACCAGACCCTATCTGAAAAATAAACTAAAAGCAAAAGGGCTGAAGTGTGCCTCAAGTGGTAGAATACTTATTTATCAAGCACAAGCCCTTGAATTCAATCCCCAGTGCTAATAATAATAATAACAATAAACATATTACAAAGAGTAATTAAAAGTTGTCCACAGGCCAGGAGTTTGGCCTAGTGGTAGAGTGCTTGCCTAGCATGCACGAAGACCTGGGTTCGATTCCTCGGTACCACATACATAGAGAAAAGGTGGAAGTGGTGCTGAGGCTCAAGTGGTAGAGCTCTAGCCTTGAGAAAGTCCAAGATAGTGCTCAGGCCCTGAGCTCAAGCCCAGGACTGCCCCCCCCCCAAAAAAAAGTTGTCCACTAATGGAATTGAGTGGAAATCAGTGTTGCGGAGCTGATTCAGCCAAGGTATGGGTTCTTGATTTATAGAGAAGCTTGAAAAGCAGGCCTCCCACGTGGAGAAACCACCAGTCATGAAGAACTCCTTGTACATAATAAAGGTAAAATACAAGGTAACTGTGCGGGGACGTTTGCCTAACAAATGCTTGCCAAGAATCAGAACCTGCATCAGGACAGAGCTACATCTCTGTTGGCATGTTTTGTGCCTACATTCCACTCACCCCCATTCAGAAGGGGTCCTCTTTTTTCTTGTAGGTTTCATAGCGTTGCCAGTGCCAGACTATGAAATGTAAAGAAGGAAATATCTCTTTCCTCACTCATTGTAGGTGCATAGCAATGAAAAGCATACAAATTGAGTTTTTCATGGCATGAGAAGTGTCAGGAATATAGACTTCAAGAAACAAACAGGGAAGAAGTGGATGTTTATTCAGGGGAGTGGCTGACAAAGGAGATGTGCGCATGTGGTGACCCACTGAGGGAATTTAGAAAGACTCTGTTGATCAGATTCCTCTAGATCCCTGGTCTTCAAGGTAGGATGTTCCTTTCCTCCCAGGATGGGGGAGGCTTTGAAACAAAGATCTTTAAGGAAAGACCAATGTGTATTATAGCTTGCTTTCAGAGAGATTTCTCAAATGTGACCACGTTAAAAAGATTACCACCTCCTTCTCTCTGTGATGGTCAATGTTCCGACTCAGCCCCCACCTTTCTTTCTGGCAAGCCTCCTGGTTGCCAGGAATCCCCATTATTCCTGGTCATCCATTTTCTCCACTCCCTACCACCTGTCTTTCTTGTTCGGTCTTTCTTCCCAGAACAATGATCCCCTATAATCCTCCTCACTCCATTTTTCAAACCAGGATCCTGTGAATAAACTTAAAGGAAGTGTGTGCTGTAAATAAGAAAAGGTCTATAAGTCTTTTCTGAAAGACTTTATATCCCCATGACTCAATCCCCAGCAGCGAGTGTTACAGGAAATTCAAATAGTGTAAGGGAACAAAAGATGAACCCGGCCTCAGCTTACAGATCATAAAAGATCATGAAAAGCCAAGATGATAACAGAGCTCCTGGTTTGAGCCAAGCCTAGCTTCACCCATGCCCACACAACAAAGGTGGTGTTGGTGTAAAAAGTGAGATCACGGAAAACGTACAAATAAGAGAACTGTCTGTTGACAAAGGGAGGAGGAAGAAAATACAATACACTTTTGAAAACTGAGATCATAATACAATTCAAAATTGCTCAGGAAATCTGAGAAGCTGTGAGGAGTGTGATCACTTTATGCTGCTGGGAAGGAAGAGAGCAACAGTCATACCTGTAGCCAACTGTGCCCCAGACATCCTTAAGAGAGTGATGACAGACATACACCAGCAGTTGCTGCAGGTAAGTTCTTTTCTCCAAGGGATATTTGAGGATCCTCTGTGATTTGGACCACAGATCTCTAGAATAATGCAGGTGCAAGATGTCTGATATGCATTTCTTGGAACACTCCAGTATATGAGCATTTTCTTTGTATTTTGGTGTTTGAGAAGAATGGATAGAGGGGTTGAAGACATGGCTCAGTAGACAGAGCATTAGCCGATAAGCAAAAGTGTCAGGTACCAAAAGTGTTGAGTCCCAATCTTGAACCAAAACCAAAACACACAAAAAGAAAAAGAAAATGAATGGATGGGTGGATGGATGGATGGATGGATGGATGGAGAAGGTGCCCTTGGCAGGGATATGTCAGATATACACATTTAGAAGAAAAATAACAGCTATATCTTTAGAGCTTTTCCACAGCAATATCTACTCTTACTCCTATAAAATTTTAGACTAGATATCAACTTCAATTTATATTTGAATAAATCTACAGGGAAACCCTCTGTTTTTATAAGAACTTGGTGAAAAAAATTAAATGGTAATTTAATGATATACAGATAGGCATTAATGGAAAAAAAAGTCTAATGAAGGAAGAGTTTGACAGTTATATATTAAAGAGGGACTGAAGGATAACCTGAAAATTAAGATGTGAATTTTTGGGGGGTCAGTCATGGGGCTTGAACTCAGGACCTGGGCACTGTCCCTAAGCTCATTTGCTCAATGCTAATACTCTACCACTTTGAGCCACAGTGCCACTGGCAGTTTTCTGGTGGTTAATTGAACATAAGAGTCTCACAGTGAGTTTTCAGCCTAAGCTGGTTTCAAACTACAGCCCTCAGATCTCAGCCCCCTGAGTAGCTAGTATTACAGGCATGAGCCTCTAGAATCCAGTTAAGAAGTGAATTTATGGGGCTGGGAGTTTGGCCTAGTGATAGCGTGCTTGCCTAGCATGCATGAAGACCCAGGTTTGATTTCTTGGTACCACATACATAGGAAAAAAAGCCAGAAATAGTGCCGTGGCTCAAGTGTTAGAGCTCTAGCCTTGAGAAAGTCCAAGGACAGTGCTCAGGCCTTGAGCTTAAAGCCCAGGACTGGCCAAAAAAAAAAAAAAAAGAAGTGAATTTATATGTGGATATGAGTACAGTCTGGATGAGGTATAATCTAGTAGAGGATTCCATTAACTGATAATAAGAAGAGAAGTATTCCAACTCTGATGTCATGGAACTAGAACAACTCTTCAATTGATTTTGCCAGAGCAATGGAAAGAATTCTAATTCCTGATGTGCAAATTAGTCTAAACAGCTAGTTTGTTTAAAAATTCTATTTGGAAAGTTTTGAAACAAACTTTTACAAGGAAAGATAATTAAGGAAGTAGAACTTCAGATGACTCTTCTCTGCTCTTTTCCCACTTATAATCCAGGTCCCCGGGTACCTAACTTCTCCTCACTTTCCAGTCCCCAAAAAAACTGCTCACAGGAGAGTGTTACTGTTAAATTATTTGTACCTCTCTCCATGTGGATTTAGGGAAATGTGTTCCCTCTCTAAGATTTTATCATTGACTTGTGAATTCTTACAGGAAAATATGTTTGGCCTGCTTTGAGTTTACCAACATTTTCCTGGGTAAATTTCATTTCTTTTTTTTTCTATTCTTTTGAAGAAAAAGGCGACTCTTCCCACTCATTTATTTCTGCACTTTATTTTATTGTAAAAGTTATGTACAGAGGGATGATAGTTATGTAAGTCGGGTAATCAGTAAATTCCTTTTTGAATAGTGTCACCTCTTCCCTCATTTTCTCCCAGTTTTTCACCTCCCGACTCTCCTCTACAAATTGTAGAGTTCATTTTCAACCTAATGTCTAGTGAGTTTCACTTTTGTCCCATCATTTTTGTGCTCCTCTGTACCCTCCCCCAAACAGATGAACACTTTACAAGAGAAAAAGTACAGAAATCAAAAATAGTGGGAGAGAGGGGTGGGGAACACAAAAAGTAAAATAACAAAAAAATGCCTTTTTCCATTTCTTCGAGTTTATTTCAATAAGCATCATTTTACATGATCACATTCACATAGCTATTAAGCCCTTGTGATCCTCTCCTAAGCATATCCTCCTTTGGTTTCACTTTGTGAATGGTTAGAGTTCTGTTTAATTTGTCATGTCCAAGTGCCATCCGTTGTGTTTACTTATGGATTTATAAGCATATTTTAGTTACTACAAATGAGGGTAGTCATGCAGCCTATGTTTCTTCAGGGCTGGCCTACTTTGCCTAATACAATTTTTCCTCATCTTTGCTTTACCTTACAATTGTTCCCCACTCGTTTAGTTCAAAGAGAAAGCACAGTGTCTAGACCCCATCTAACTGGACATTCCTTTCGTATGCTCACTACACTGGAATTGAATTGAACTACATTTTCCAAAGAAGGAGCACAGAGCCTGGAAAAATCTGAGGATTTGGTGTACAAGGAAATGGAAATGAAAAATTGGTGGAGTTTTATCTGTGTGACTATAGGGTAAGGAGGTGTGGCAGGCTGTGTGACTGGAAATTCAGTCCTCTAAACTCAATGCCATGTCACAAATAGAGCAAGACTTTGGAGCAAAGGAAATGAAGTTTTATTGGTGCTGTCAAGCAAAATGAGAACTTACACTTACTGCTATCTTGTTACAATAAAACACATCATTTGAAATGTGATGTAAAAATCAATGTTAATCAATTCTTTAATAGAAAGAAAAAAAGAAAATATAAAATCATCCAGTCAGAGAATGGATGTGAACAAGCTTATTATAAAAAGATCCAGTACCATGGGCTTCCAGATGTGTTTGCTGAGACATGATATGGGCCAAATAGTGGCCTTGGGTCTGCTTATTTGTAGCTGTACAGATGTCCATCTCTAGGATTGTATTCTTTGCAGTCTTTCAGCTCCTTCATTCCCATGGTCAGAGAGATAAAGAGAGTAGCCTCAGGTGGAGCTGTAATTCTTCCATTCCTTCACATGAAAGAAAGATTAAGGAAGGGAGAGAGCATTTGTCATAATCTGTAGAAACCTTGGGCTCTCCTAGCAGAGATTTGCAATAGAGCAAAACCTAGATACATAAGGCCATATAGTAAGAAGCTAAATGAAAGGATCTCTAGGATATAGAAACAAAAGCCATATAATGAATGATTGTTGTCCTTAATCTACTATGTTATCTCTCATCTCTTTTGCTGTCCCTTGGTTATCTCATATTGTTACAGTATTTCACCTTGTTATCTGATATATTGTATACATGCATATTTGGTTACTTGAAGTCAGATAGGGAAGGGGGGAAAACAAGATGAGGGGTGGGGGTGGGCAGGAGGGAAATGGGGACCAAGACATGAGAAAGGATATCAATGTATGTGAATTAATGCACCTTCTATTTGGCAAATATTATGTAACCCTTCTATTAATTACATTTAAAAATATATGAAAAAAGGAAGGGAGAGAGATCACTGAGAAAGAAATAATTACTTTTGTAAAATAACAAAAACAAAACAACCACATAACTGAAAGCATGCTAGTCAGTAACATGAGTTCATTGTTGTTAACTACATTGTGAATGTGTTTACACTTGGAGAGAGAGGTGTGCTCTGTCCTGTCCTCCCATCAACTACAACCTCAGCACTTTCTACTGTAGTCCTAAGACCAACTGGCCCCCTGGGGAAAAGCTCTGGAAAAGCTCCCAGACCCCTGCATGGACAATCTTTCCTCTTTTCAGCACCTAAGAACTTGAGGAATCTCATCACAATTCAGAACCAAGAATAGAGCCAAAACGTAGTTTCCTTACATTCTTCTTGCTTGCCTTTTAAAGAAAATGTTATACTGTTATACTCAACATAGACTGAGTTTTCATACTCATTCTCTTAGCAGGAAAGGAGTACTAAATAGTCAAAATCATGGTAACAGGAAGAAAAAGCAAGGTTGTGAACAATAATCTTCAATCATAGTTAAGTTGCTAAGAAAACATATTACATATGCCAGACAGAGATAGCTCATGCCTGTAATCTTAGTTATGCAGAAAGATGAATCTGAAGATCATGGTTCAAATCCAGCCCAGGCAGGAAAACCTGTGAGACTCTTATCTGCAATTAAGCCTCAAAAAAGCCAAAAGTAGAGCTGTGTCTGGAGTGGTAGAGCACTAACATTGAGCCAAAAAATCTCAAGGATACCACCCAGGCCCCAAGTTCATACCTCAGAATCAAAGTAAAAGGAAAGAAAAGAAAAATATTACATGTAAGTAGATCATCAACAATAATTCTAGTTTGAAAATTCAAATATTAATCCAATGCACCAGGCAATTTATGAAATGCTTCCCTGTCTTGTTACTTCAACTGTTGTACATAGCAAAAAGATTGTAACCACAGGAAAAAGAATGTCCTGGTCATTTTTAAGTTCCTTATATAGCTAGGTAATTTAATTTCTCAAAATAGTGATGGTTCTTTTGGAAACTTGTGACCTACAGCTTCTTTGCTTCCTTCATCCACTGAGGGAAAGCTTAGTCATCATTCCGTGTCATAATGGGTGTAACTCACAGAGCGAGGAACTAGAATATACACACTTGTAGGTCTCAGAGTCACAAGAAGCACAGGCACTTCGGCCACAAGAGGATCTGCCTGGGAGCCTCAGGGAGGCTGCACTCAGCTGAGCAAGTCCTTCAGCAGTTTGGAGCCACAGACATCTTTCATAGGTTAACTGGTGAGTTTGGTTGTTTACGTCTTCATTCATCAAATCAATTGAAACTGTCTTTGGCTTTCTTCATTCTTACAGAATGAATCAAGTTGTGTTTCAGGCTGTGCTCAACTGTTGATATTTCTTTAATGAAGTAAATTAGAAGGCAGTGATGGGAGCTGAGTCTGTCTCATCAAGGAATGTTCTCAGTGTGGTCTGCTACCTTAACTTCCAGCAAGTCTCTCTGTGAATGTCCTTAGCACTAAGAGTCCCAAACTTACCTCTTTTCCCCGCTCCCCCTTTCTCCTTCTCCCCCCCCCACGTGCCCATTTGACACCTCCTGCAGATCTTAAGGTTAATTGGCAACTGGGAAGGTAAGGACTGCAAAAGGTTTGTGAATATCAGGTGAATTTCTTATTGGAGCAATGGATTTACTGCCAAGTCTGGTCTGTCTACTTGCTTTATAAATATTATCAAATGTGGTTCCATAAACATGTGGAAAGGGAGAGAGAGAGAGAGAGAGAGAGAGAGAGAGAGAGAGAGAGAGAGAGAGGAAGAGAGAGGAATGAAAAGAAGCAGAAAAAGCACTGATAATGCATTTGATTCCTGGATACTGGGGTGATAGAAAACAACCTTTTACAGATATGAGAGGATCATTTTTTTTATAATTCAGTGCCTTGGGATTTTCTCTCTCTCTCTCTCTCTCTCTCTCTCTCTCTCTCTCTCTCTCTCTCTCTCTCTCTCTCTCTCTCTCTCTCTCTCTCTCTCTCTCCCTCTCTCATAGGGAACACAGTCTGGGTAAAACACACTCATTTTAGGGTCAATAAATGTCTCTGCAATGTCCCACTACACTATTATCCCAAAAGATTGTAATTTATTTTTCTGAGTATTGCTTGACACATACTTGATGATTTAAGAATATTCTGGGATTCATAATGAAAACAAAATGTCTATGATCTTGGTGTTGTTTAAGTTTTGAGAAAGATGTCCTATTTTAGAACATATATCCATGGTTTAAATACAAGAAGTTGCCTCATACATTTCAAATGAGGAAAAGGGAAATCATTTTGAAACTGTTGACATAAATGTTACTTTGTTAAAAGGCAGTATGTAAAATTGACATTTTCTACTGTGTGAAAATATCCTGAAGAGCTAAACACACCTCCTGCCTCTCTACAGACCTTCTCTCTATAAACTTTCTTTGGAGCTTTGCAACCCTCAACTATAACAATGTCAACCTCTAATCCCTAAGGTTAGCAATTTTTCATCAGTGATCATGAAGTAACCATGGATTTCATAGCAATTCTTCACCTACTAGCACTATATTTATATTGGCAAAATAATAAACCTAAGAGGGAATGGGAATAATACATTGATGATTGCAGATATTATGATGAATTAGAAAAAAAGAAAATCAGAGATGCTTTGGTTCTTAGGCCAAAACATGCCAAATATAAATGTGGCAAGCATTCCTTATGTAAGAGGGGGCCGGCCACCTGGTAAGGAGGGACTGACGCTGGAGTCCTGGAAAACTGATCGCATCTGTAGAGAAAGTGTGCATATGCTCCCCCTCACCTGGTTGTCCTGCTACCTGAGCTTCAGACTCGGTATCGACAGCTGCCTTCTGCTTTTCTGGAATCTGGATTCAGGAGAAATATAACTGAGGAGGCTCTGTTTCATCCCATTGAGTGAGGGAAGTTACCTTCCCGAGACCTCAGATAACGTCACAGGTGTGTCATCCATTTCAATCCATCCTCACAACCGCAAGCATCTTTCATAGAGGGTCCCTTGTATGAATGTTGTTTTAGCTTTTTCAAGTTGCTGAATTTACAGTTTCATCAATATTCTATTTCATTGATAGAGAATGCTTTAGTTATATGAATTTATCCTGTAGTTAGATTTCAATGTTTACTTTTCTTAGAGAAGTACAATAGAAGTCTGAAAAGCCACTTACGTTGAAAAAAAAGACAATTTTTACCTCACTAAGAAGGCAATAATAATGAATTCTGTGTAAGTTAAGCACATTTACAATATTTAAATATATGAGGAACATGCATGTTCTCCGCAGTCAATATGAGAAAGCTCTAGGAAGGTAATGTGCAAAAGAAACTATTCAGCTCAGTTGTTGCTAACTGCTGTCTGATATATTTCTGCTGTTGACTCAATTTGGGCTATATGCTTTGCAGAAATTGAAAGTAAACACAGATTAAATAACTCTTATATGACTGGTTAGTTTTAATGTTTTCTGAAATAATATTTTTTCTGCAATAAGTAAAAAGAAATGATCTAGAAGGAACCATTTATAAAGAATTCAACTATCTAGCAAAAAATAACTCTACTACTTTTTTTTCCAGTCCTGGGGCTTGAACTTAGGGCCTGGACACCTTTTTTCATATTTTTATTGTAATTAATAGAAGGGTTACATGATATTTGCCAGATAGAAGGTGCATTAATTCACGTACATTGATACCCTTTCACATGTCTTGGTCCCCATTTCCCTCCCCCCCACCCCCACCCCTCATCTTGTTTTCCCCCTTCCCTATCCAATTTCAAATAACCAAATACAAATATATCCAATATATCAGATAACAAAGTGAGATACTGTAACAATATTAGATAACCAAGGGAGAACTGAGGAAATGGAAAAACCTCCCATGCTCCTGGACTGGAAGAATCAACATCGTGAAAATGACAATTTTGCCAAGGGCTATCTACAAATTCAACGCAATACCCATCAATATCCCAATGTCATTCTTTAAAGAAATAGAAAAGGCAATCCAAAATTTCATATGGAATAATAAAAGACCCCATATAGCAAAAACACTTCTTAGCAGAAAGAACAGTGCAAGAGGAATTTCAATACCAAACTTTAGACTCTATTACAGAGCTATGATTATCAAAACAGCTTGGTACTGGCACAAGAAGAGGCCTGAAGACCAATGGAATAGAACTGAGGACCCAGATATTAAACCACAGACCTATGGCCACCTAATCTTTGACAAGGGAGCCAAAAAAAAATAGAATGGAAGAAAGACAGCCTCTTCAACAAGTGGTGCTGGCAGAACTGGTTAAGCACATGCAGAAAAGTAAAGTTGGATCCTGAGCTTCTTTTGGTCAAGGCTTGCACTCTACCACTTGAGCCACAGCACTACAGGGTTTTTCTGTTTATATGGTACTGAGGAATTGCACCCAGGGCTTCATGCATGCTAGGCAAGCACTCTACCACTAAGCCACATTCCCAGCCCTTCCACTACTATTTTTATACTTTTACAGTCTGGGCACAGTGGCCCTGACTGTAATCTCAGCTCTGGGAAGCTGAAGCAGAAGGACAAAATTCTAAGTTATCCTCGGCTGTAGAGTCCCTGTCTCAGAAAGGAAAGAAAACAGATATCAATAATGGAAATTTTACTCTCTACTTTTTGTTAACGCTATCATTTTTTAAGGAGCAGACAGTATATGAGAAAAATAAAACAGAAGAGTTTTTTGTTCTTGGCTTATTTGTTGTTTTTGTTTTTGGATCAGTTGTGGGGCATGAACTCAAGGCCAGGGCACCATCCCTGAACTATTTTGCTCAAGACTAGCACTCTACCACTTTGCACCATTGTTCCACTTCTAGTTTTCTGGTGGTTAATAGGGCATAAGTGTCTCACAGACTTTGCTGCCTGGGCTGGCTTCAAAGCATGAAACTCAAATTTCAGCCTCCTGCCTAGTTAGGATTACAGGTGTGAGCCACCTGAGGCTGGCATAGAGATCTTTTTTATTTTATTTTGTTTTGTTTTCACTGTGAAACAGAATCACATGTATGTAGCCCGGGCTGGCCTCAAACCTGACATTTTGGGACTCAGACTCCTAAATGCTGAGCTTATAGAAATGAAACACCAGGTTTGATCCAAATGAGGATAATGGCATCAGGGGTTTGAATGTGGTAAATATGTGTGGATCCTGCAGAGACCTAGAACATGTTAGGTACTCATCAACCATAGCTGTTACTGTTGCTTGAACCTGACTGAATCGACTCATACTCCCAGGGACTATGGGTTTCCTGTGCCATCCATCTGAGGAGCACAGCAAGCAAACCTGGCATGGTCCAAAAGTAACTGATCAAGAGTTTCATTCAGAATTTAGACCACATTTGTAAGGAAATGGAAAGACTTGGAAAAAATTATAATAAGTGAGGTAAGCCAGACTCAAAGGAACATAGGTTCAATGGTTTCCCTCATTTGTCATAATCAGTATAAACCTTGGACTCTCCTAGCAGAGGGCAAAACCTAGATATCTAAGGTTATATAGGATGAGGCTAAATGAAAGGACCTCCAGAATATAGAAACAAGAGCCATATAAGGTGTGACTGTTGTTCTTAATGTACTATGTTATTTCTCATCTCTTTGCTGTCCCTTGGTTATCTCATATTGTTACAGTATCTTACCTTGTTATTTGATACATTGTATATATGTTTATTTGTTTATTTGAAATAGGATAGGGAAGGGGGAAACAAGATGGGGGAGGGAAACGGGGACAAAAACATAAGAACGCACCTTTTATCTGGTGAATATAATACAACCCTTCTATTAATTACAATAAAAAAGTCTAGACCAGGGGCAGGGAGTTTGGCCTAGTGGTTAAAGTGCTTGCCTAGCATGCATGAAGACCCGGGTTCGATTCCTCGATACCACATACATAGAAAAAAGCCAGAAGTGGTGCTGAGGCTCAAGTGGTCGAGTTCTAGCCTTGAGAAAGTCCAAGGACAGTGCTCAGGCCCTGAGCTCAAGCCCAGGACTGGGGGAAAAAAAAAGTCTAGACCACCCAGTTACCTAAATTCACAAATCTTATTATACATAAATATGCTTTTCTTCTCTACCTTTTGTCCTTCTGAATCTCTTATCTCCAATTAATCACCAAAAAGCCTCAATGGAGCTGTGTCTGAAGTGAGAGAGAGCTATCCTTAAGCAAAACCACTCAGGGACAGAGCTGAAAGAGCTGAGTTCAAGCCCCAGGAGCAGCACAAAAACAAAAAAACTCTTACCAATGAACCAAGAAATCAGTGATGCAATTTCCAAAACACTGCATTTGGATGCTATGAAGTTCTGGATCCCTGAGACAAGGATTCTTAATTGAGGGTAATTTTTTGAGGACAATTTTATTTTTACCCTAGGAGACACAACTGGGAGAGCAAGGGAAGGGGGACATTGTCCAAAACCAAAGCACTCTTTATCTAACTTCTATAACTATGGTCGCTCCATTACATCACCTTTATAATAACAACTCTAAAATATTAACATAAAGAGAGAGACAGAGAGCGAGAGAGAGAGAGCGAGAGAGAGAGAGAGAGAGAGAGAGAGAGAGAGAGAGAGACAGAGAGAGAGAGAGAGAGAGAGAGAGAGAGAGGTGGGGGAGAAGGAGAGATTTACGCGGTTTTTGAAGGCATCTTTTGGGGGAAGAAATTCTGCTGGCATCTAGGCCAAAGATGCTACTGAGCGTGCCACAATACACAAGACAGAAGTCATTATGTGGCTCAAGATGTCAAAAGGAAGAGGATTATAGATGCCTCGCACCTACAATTCTACCTACTCAGAAGGATGAGATTGGAAAGGATGAAATTGGGCAAAAGGTATGTGATAGCCCATTTCAACCAAGAACTTGGAATGGTGATGCTTATCCTGTTATCCTTATCACACAGGCAGCACAAATAGGGGGATTGTAGTCGGCTGACATAGGCAAAAACAAGATATTATTTAAAAAAATAACAAAAGCCACAACAATTGAGTGCCTGGCTCTTACATGGTACTACACCTGCCTAGCAAGTGTAAGCCCTTGAGTTTAAATACGGTAACACCAAACATGTCAGAAGGCCTGAAGTTGAGAAACACAGGCCTAGATATTCATAACATATGGAAAGGACCAATGTAAGTGTTCAGTCATTTTAGCTCATCAGGAACTTTTGAAGGTAGATATTATGTCACTGCTTTGCAGAGAGGAAAAATGTAGTTCAAAGGTGAGTCATTTATTCAAATCTCTTCAATGATGGTAAATACCCATCTGCCTACCAGGTTCTGAAGTTCAGATTCCTAAAGTCCAAACTCCCCTACTTTGAGCCAAGAGGTTTCTACTCTTACTAAACAGTTTGTTGTGAGATCAATTTGAAGGCACAGCCGACAGGCAAACAACTGAAGCAACTGGGGTCAGTGCCCTAAGTCTGAATTGTTGGAAGCAGAGAGCTATGGAGAGGGGACCAGAGTTTTGGAGTATGCTTGAAGAAGCCTTGTTAGTTGCTGTTACTCATTTACTTGTCATATGAACCAACTGGCCATCAATATCAACCTCAGTGTACAGGTCATGTTCTCAATTCCTCTGACCCAGTACTGCTGCTCCCAGAGGTCATTTTGACTAAAATACTAGGAGAGGTCAAAGGAGGGGATTGGCTTGTAGCTAACATAGTCCAGTGACCTACAGGAATGTGGAATTTAGAGTCAGCACTATCATTTTGGTCAATAAGAAAAGGCTTTCAAAACCAAAAGTCAGAATTAGCAGTTCCTAGCATCCAGGTTATACTCTAAGACAGTCCTTTGTAACAGCCCTCGGCCATTAGGTGCAGGCATCTAATTAAACAAACATGATGCATCAGAAGCCCATCTTTAGCCACTCTCCTTTGATGTTGACAGGAAAAGTGACATGTTTAGGGAAGGAGGCAGATGGGAGTCCAGGAGGAGCGGGTAGCTGCTTTGGTTGAGTTTCTGTTTTCTCCAGGGTCCAGGAGGAGAGGGAGCCTGCTTTGGTTGAAATTCTGTTTTTTCCAGGTATTGTAGAGTAGAAGACAGACAGCCTGGTTTCCAGGGTCACTAACTGCACTCTGAAGTGCTGGCCTTCTCACTTGGTGCATGGAACTGAAAGCAATCCCATGAAGACTTTTCTAATTTACTTTGCAGAGTTGAGGATTGAGCTCAAGGCAAGTGCTGTTCCACCAAACTAAATCTCCAGCCCTTCAGTAGAAGGATTTTTTTTTTACTTTGCCGAATTTTTAACTTTTCTTTAAAAAATATACTCATCTGTCAGTGGATATGTGTAGGAGACTGCTTTGATGTACACTGATCCTCAATTCTCCTTTCTAAAGTGGCACATTGTCTGCTTATCCTCCAGCATACCTGAAATCATCTCAAGATTATTTGAACTATCTAGTACAATGTGAATGGCTCCTATGATTTTTAGGGAATGATAACAAGGGGGGAGGTCTACATGCATTCAGCACAGATTCAATTCTTAAAACTATTTTAAGTCAGCTCTTGGTTGAATCTTCAGATACAAAAAATACTGACATGGAGAGCCAATTGAAATTTCACACTTAAGGAAAAGCTAATGGAAGAATGAAATCTAGATTTCCCCAATATAACCAGTTCACATTTTCATCTCCTTTTGTTTCCATATGTTGTTTTCAATGTTTATGTACATATTCTTATTTTCTTAATATTTTGACATCATACTCCTTAATTATTTCCTAAATACTGGGACATTGTCTACAAAAATACAGTATAATTATCAAAATAGGGAACTACTATTGGTTCCATATCTATCAGATATAATTATAATCCAATTTCATTAGATAATAATGTTCTTTCTAGAGAAATTGTATTTTTGGTCCATCATTATGTTGCACTTGGCTGTCTTTTCTCTTGCGTTTCCTTTGTCCTGGAAATACTGTCTTTGATCTTCCATGATTTTCATGAGCAACACAGGGCATACATTTTATAGAACTGAAGGGTAATAAGCTTGGAGTTATCACAAAAGTGTGGTTGCTTTTCTAGTGTGCCATGACAGTGGTTTGTCCCAGAAGTAGTAATATTCATCTGCTTTGATGCACAAATTATCTACTTGGCTGGTGAGGGACCCTTTCACTGGCTCTTACCTACTTTTGATATGACACCAATGATCTTTGAGCACTTTTTTGTTTTGCAGTATAATATTTTCCTGGCTCATTTTGTAGTTTCGCACCTCACTTCAACTCTAACTTTACCAAAAATTGTAAATACAAAACCTAGAAAACTAGCTGTGACGTCAGGCTCAGTGGCTCAAACTTGTCATCCTAGCTCCTTGAGAGACTGAGGCCAGGATGATTGTGGTTTGAAGCCAGCCTAGACAAACATAAGATCATAATTTTAATAGAAAAGTCTAGTGTAGTAGTCTACGTCTGTCTTCCAACCACTGTGGAGTGCATAAATGGGATTGTGATCCAGGCCAACCCCCCAAAAAAGCAAGAGCTTATCTCAAAACCAAACAGCAAACTTGGATACACATGGCTCAAATAGTACTGCATCTGTCTAACAAGCATGAGACCCTGAATTCAAACTCCAGTGCCTCGAAAAAAGAAGAAAGAGAAAAAGAGAGAATGGAGGGAGAGGGGAGGGAGAGAGGGAAGGAGGAAGGAAGAAGAAAGAATGGAAGGAAGGGAGGGAGGGAAGGAGGGAGGGAAGGAGAGAGTCCAAGATCTGAGTCCCTAGTATGTTTGTTGTTATTAGAGCTTAACTGCTTATAGTTCACCGGGAAGATCTGGAAACTGCTACTTACCTCTCAGTCTACTATATATATTTGAAGCCATGGGTTCATACTGATTCTTCCAGCTAATCCAATCACACTTCCCCTTTTCCATCATTGCCACTCTCCTATTTAACCATGAAACCCATCTTCCATTATCCACAGTGTATTTGTTGATTTCCTCAATAATTCGGAATTTTAGAACCTTCTGTTTTGTACTGATGGTGAAATCATTGATTTGTTTACTGTCTTTTCTTTCTTTTCTTTCTTTTTTTGCCAGTCCTGGTGCTTGAACTCAGGGCCTGAGTGCTGTCCTTGGGCTTTCTCAAGGTTAGAGCTCTACCACTTGAGCCATAGCACCATTTCCGGCTTTTTCTATGTATGTGGTACCAAGGAATTGAACCAGGGTCTTCATGCATGCTAGGCAGGCACTCTACCCCTAGGCCAAACTCCCAGCTCTTTACTGTCATTACCATAGACATCTTTCTAAGTAATCACCATATGTGATGGCAGGATAATCATCACTATCATTTTGATAGAGTCATCGGCACAAGCCTTATTTTATGATCAATAACATCAGCAATGTGAAATAAAAAATATCTTTCATTTCTATTGATGTTGAAACCACATTTACACAGATTACTGCCAAAGCTTGGCATTACTTAAATAGATAAAAGATATGCTACATTGCAGTTATAGCTTAGAGCAAAATAAAGAGAAACTGGGGCAAGGAGTTTGGCCTAGTGGTAGAGTGCTTGCCTAGCATGCATGAAGACCTGGGTTTGATTCCTCAGTACCACATACATAGAAAAAAGCCAGAAGTGGTGCTGAGGCTCAAGTGGTAGAGCTCTAGCCTTGAGAAAGCCCAAGGACAGTGCCCAGGTCCTGAGTTCAAGGACCAGGACTGGCAAGAAAGAGAGAGAGAGAGAGAGAAAGAGAGAGAGAGAGACAGACAGACTTTTTTTCTTTTTTTTTATTGTAATTAGTAAAAGGGTTACATGATATTTGCCAGATAGAAGGTGCATTAATTCACATACATTGATACCCTTTCACATGTCAGAGAGAGACTTTCTTATCCTAAAAGGACAGACCCTTGAACTCTACCCATAGGCTCTCTAGAGGCTCTGTGGAATTTCTTTGCCTGAGGAACTTCCGTTAATGCCCAAATCATCACTCCACTTGAATTCAAGCCTCTTTTTCTTAACCCACAATTGTGTATCGGAACATCACCCATCTTCCTTGTGGCCTTCATCTTCCCAGTGCCTCAGAAACTTAAGTCAATCACTGTAGGCCATAACAGGAGATGACTCTATACAATCACTTTCACAGACACCAGAGGTTGCTCTGGATTCGTGGACTTTTATCTCAATTTCTCAGCCATGTAGGGTAAAGTGCCATGTGTTGACCCTGTCAGCAGAAGTTGGATCCTGCCTACCCCTACCCCAGGGACAGGGATTCTAGTTTCTTCACCCTCCTGTCCTCTGTGATTTTGACGAGCTACATTGAGTCCTTAAATTCTAAATCATTTCATTAAGTGAAGTAGATAATACGCCATCTCTAATGAAAAGGTGGGTGAGAGGATCAAATGAAACTACATACAAAGTTTAATATAGTGCTGGAATATAAGCCATGAGCTCTATGACTCCACTCAAACTGACCTCCAGTGAGTTTGACTGCACTGAGTTTCTCTGCTCTCAGGAACGCTTAAGCCTGTACATTTTCATCTTCAAATTTCAAGTCACCATGAAGGCTACAAGCATCCACTCAGGAACTAAACATTTTGACATTCAAAAACTATCATAATTGTACAGTATCTGATATATCGGATATATTTGTATTTGGTCATTTGAAATTGCATAGGGAAGGGGGAAACAAGATGAGGGGTGGGGAGGGAAATGGGGACCAAGACATGTGAAAGGGTATCAATGTATGTGAATTAATACACCTTCTATCTGGCAAATATCATGTAACCCTTCTATTGATTACAATAAAAAATATATATGAAAAAAAGAAAAACTGCTATGTTAATTGAATGCATAAATATAAAATCTTATTGAAATACTTAAGTATATACTTTCACAAGTTTGTTCCACCACCTCCACTATATATTTTAATGTATTTATGTGTTTCAAAAGGTGAAATCCTGCCACATGGATGTTTATTTGCAACAATCATAACTCAATTGTAAGAAAAATTCAGGGAAATGCCATTACATTATTAAGTCCTAGTAGTCTAAAACTGTTTTAGAGATAGTCATAAATACATCACAAAAATCTAATAGTTTTCCCAAACAATATATTTTACTCTGAATTAATAATTATTAATGGATATTCTTTTATCCTTTCTTCAGCTGTGAACCTTTTAGAGGAGAAGAGATAAAAAGTAAGTCCAAATACTTCTTGAGAAGTAAAGAAGGTATATTATACTGAATTATTTTATTTGAAATATACCAATAGAAATGAAGTGTGTGTGGAGAGTTGATTGGTTTTTCTGCATGGATATTTATATTCCTTACTAGGAAAATACTTACATATATAAAAAATACAATGTGTGCATTAAAATGTTGAGTCAAATGTTATGATCAATGTTACCTTTTATTTCTTCTGAATTCTGTTTCACTTGGAGTATAAATCACTTACAAGCAAGACAAAAAAAAAAGAAAAAACAACATGAATTAACAGGAAAGATTCAAATGATAAATCAGAAATACTAAGAGAAAATAAAGTCCAAATGTTTATAAAATTGCTGGACTTCTGAGCTCCTTTCTGAACACAGAATCCATGACCAGAAGTGTGAACTTCAGTGACTGATTTTCCTCAGCGGGGCAGTTCAGGCCCTCATGATTCTAAGTGAGGGTCCAGATCAGAGAGGGCAAAGCTACTGTGTGGATACAGCTGGGACATTTCAGGGTCTTGGGGGAGGGAGGGAGGCCTTTCCTGCACATGATGTTTGTTCTCTTTGGCTCCTGGCTCCTCCCTCCACTGACTAGGGAACCAATCCAGGGTGGGGAGGGAGCTAATGACCTCTTTCTCTCAGGTTCTGGGCCTCCAAGATGTGGGGCAATTAGGCAGCCATGGAGCACAGTCAGCCCTCAGCCTCTTCTTCACTTCCTTTTTGCTGAGGTGAGCTTGCTCTTCCCTGAGTAGCAGGGTGGCACAGGCTGAGGATACATGCAGTGCCAGACTTCAGAGGCAAA
This sequence comes from Megascapheus bottae, assembly GCF_031878675.1. NCBI lineage: Eukaryota > Metazoa > Chordata > Mammalia > Rodentia > Geomyidae > Megascapheus > Megascapheus bottae. The sequence continues at coordinate 13,044,181 of NC_143520.1, read as the reverse complement.
GTAAAAGATGTCTTCCTCGGGCTTTATTATAAGACCGAGGCTACCCCTGTTCCTGACACTCACCATCAAAGTCTGTTTTACAGTATGACTTTGATTCACTTGGTCTTCATTACACATGGTTTATTTGCTCACAGGAAGCTGGCATCTACAGAAGAATTTAGGCATTGGAGATAGTGGTTTGGGATAGTAGGCATCAACTGGCATTTGTCTCTCATTCTCTTCTTGTTCAGTTCATCCCCCAGCTGGTAGCAGAAGGACCTTCCAGAGCAGTAGTGTTCTCAGAGACAGGTAGAAGGCTGGCATTCACCTATCGAAAATAAGAAAGTAGGAAATCGAAAATTTTTTCTTAGTGACAGTAGCAAAAATACCTTTCTTTCTCTGAAATCTAAACATAATTGAGGGTGCCACAGAACACAGACTGAGCTATACTCTAATAGATTTTTGAGACTGTTCTACTCTTGAATCCTACCAAATATCAAGAAGTAAATTTGCTGTGTATGTGTTACCGAGGAATCGAATCCAGAGATACGTGCATGCTAGGAAAGCACTAGGCCATGCTCCCAGCCCCTAAATATTTTTTATTATCTTTAAGGAGTTGTACAAAGAGGTTTCAACTAAGCTTTCTATGTACCTTTCCAAATGCATAAAAATATCTCAAATTTGGCTGGGAGTTTGGCCTAGTAGTAGAGTGCTTGCCTAGCATGCACAAAGATTGCTCAGTATCACATACATCGATTCCTCAGTATCATATACATACAGAAAACAAAGCCAGGAGTGGTGCTGTGGCTCAAGTAGTGGGGCTCTAGCCTTGAGAAAGCCCAAGAACAGTGCTCAGGCCATGAGCTCAAACACAGGACTGGCCAAAAAATTCTCAAATTTAACCAACCTTGATGGCTCTGATTTGGATTTTCTTTCTTTCTATTATTGAACACTTAGGACATCATCTTCTTTTATTACACAAGGAAAGATTGTCCCTGTCATACACAGGAACAAAACAAAATGTTCTTTTTGGTGTTGATTTTCCTCATCTTCTGTGCTATCATGTGGAATTACAAAGAACAACTGAGGATCACAGACATCAGTGAGAAGTATATTTTCATCACCGGATGTGACACTGGATTTGGAAACTTGGCAGCGAGAACTTTTGATAAAAAGGGATTTCGTGTAATTGCTGCATGTCTAACTGAATCAGGATCAACAGCTTTGAAAGCACAAACTTCCCAGAGACTCCACACTGTGCTTCTGGATGTAACTGACCCAGAGAAAGTCAAGAGCACTGCCCAGTGGGTGAAAAATCATGTTGGAGAAAAAGGTGAGAGAAGATCAAGATGGTAAAGATAGTGGGCAGTGGCCTAACATTTTAGAATTCAGATTGTAAAGCAGCCTTTACAATGTCCCTAGGTACAAGGTATATGCTTGTCTAATCGCGGCAGAAATTTGGAGTGTGTGTACATTACAGGCTCTGTGTGTAAGACACACCCAGGTTGTGTTCAGTTACACTTGGGTCCTACTTTTCCACCACAGTGGCTCCAGGAGCTACAGAGACAGAAAAGGGCCAGTTTGTTAAATCTTAGACAGTCCGATGTTTATGAGCCAGGAGATTTTCTGTATACTAGGTTCTGCTAAGATAGTTGCATTCTGAACTGGAAGGGTTTTATCAGCTTTCAGTGAAACAAGAAATACTCCCATTGACGAAAATATCGGTATGCATAAAGAAAAAGGGGTGTGTGTGTGTGTGTGTGTGTGTGTGTGTGTGTGTGTTTCTTTTTACATCTTTATCATGTATCTGAGAATGCAATGATTTCATATGGCTTCAGATTATTGTCACTGTTCGAATTCAAAACACCTTTAACACTAAGTGTAAAATAAGCTTCATGAATGACTGCATGTGTTTACTAAAAAAAAAAATGTGGAGGAGGTTGATATTACTCTTTGCCCACACAGAATATTTGTTATCCAGCCAGGTAAGAAAACCAGACTCCACATTTGCCATGTGAAAGAAGAAAGTCTCACTTAGAAAGTGCCAGTGTTGGAAATTCAAAACTATGGATAGAATAACAGTGAGACTAAATCCGAGAACCAAACTTCAGTGATTTCAATTTAGGCTTCCACTCCCTGTCACCACCTCCCCAAACTTCAAAGTCCTTCACTGAAGATAGATAGAGGAAGTGGCACCATCGTAGAAAGCAGAAGATGAGCACCCACAAGACGCCGTGCACGTGCTGTCTTCCACTCCCCTCCCTCTGTGTTTTAGGTCTCTGGGGTCTGATCAATAATGCCGGGATCCTTGGGGTGCTGGCTCCCACCGACTGGCTGACCGTAGAGGACTACCGAGAGCCAATGGAAGTGAACCTGTTTGGACTCATCAGTGTGACGTTAAATATGCTTCCTTTGGTCAAAAAAGCCCAAGGGAGGATTGTCAATGTCTCCAGCATCGCAGGTCGCCTCGCGTTTGGTGGAGGGGGCTACACTCCATCCAAATATGCAGTGGAGGGCTTCAATGACACCTTAAGGTAAAGAAACTGACTTAAGAACTCATATCTGTGAGCGTTTATTGAATGTTTTGTATCTACCAGACACTGTTAGCACTTAAAATTATAGAGGATACCACTGGAGACAAAATAATATTAAGTGTCTTGGCCAAGCTCACCCAGAAATCAGTGGTACAACTGAGATTTGAACGCATCTAATCCTAACTTTTGTCTTAATGTATGATACTAATAATGGTGGTGAGTTAATATTCAATGGATCAGTTTGTCAGATAAGGATAGAAAAACAGATAGTGAATCCAGGTAGGTTTCACCATGGTCACTACCAGCCATTCGGGACACAACAATGTAATCTTCCTTAATCCCTCGGTAGAAAGCTATCAGTTTTTACCTCACTGCTCAGTGCACTCTGCTCACCTATTACAGAAGGGAGAGAGAGACAGAAAAAGGATGTGTAATTAATTTTATCTGGAACCAGAATTTATCACTGAAATGATTGCAAGTAGTTCTTTCAGTTGAGATTCTGGTAAGAAATGATAACATATTAAAATTGGGTAAAGGAATAGGGACATTTTGATTCATAGACTGAAGACAAGGAGAAGGGAAGCTTTCAGAACATGGAAACACAAAGGCTGTCAGCTTCCATTGAGGGATAAAATAATTCGTGTTGACAACACAGGCAGAATAGCTCCTCCTCTTTTCTCCCTCTCTTCTGGCACATCAAAAAGGCTGTCAGCTTCTATTGAGGGATAAAATAATTCATGTTGACAACACAGGCAAAATAACTAGCTCCTCCTCTTTTCTCCTTCTTCTTCTGGCACATCAGTGTGCCCACTGGAAGCCAAGATATAGATAAATTAGTGAGCCACCACAAAGGTGGTGCTGGCAAAAGGGACTGAAGAAATAAATGGAAAATAGCCAGCTAAGTACAGTGTGAGAGAAGACATTAAATGGCATTCCTTCATTTCTTCTCTTTAATTAATTAGTATGTTTTGAAGACATGTGTGAGACTTTGTGACCTATACCATGGAATTAGCAATAGCTTACTAATAAAAGGACAAGTTGACTCCACTGAAGTTAGTAAAGATGGAATAACTACTTCCATGTAATCCAGTTTCCAAGCTTGATTCTCCCTGGAAATAAACACAATAATTTTGAAATAATGTTTCCAAAGCATTTAATGTGAATTTGGATCACAAGCTTGGAATGTTGTGAAAAAATGCAAACCTTGGTGGAGTCAGCCTGGGATGGGGCCACCAGAATTTTGCTGCTGGATCTAAGATCACACACTGAGTAGCAAAGTCACAGAAAACTTTCTTTAGTCTCATTGGCTGACCATTGCTTGCACTCTACAAGCAGCAGTATTGTAAACATAAATAAATAAATAAATAAATAAAATACAGGGCCTCGAATAATGTGCCTGAGGTTTTTTGCTCAAGGTTAGCATTCAACCACTTGAGCCACAAATGGATTTCCAGTTTTGGGGGTGCTTAATTGGAGATAAGAGTTTCACAGACTTTCTTGCCTGGGCTGGCTTTGAACCATAATCCCTGATCTCAGCCTCCTGAGTAGTGAGGGTTATAGGAATGAGCCACCAGCACCCAGCTATTTGCTCACATTTCAACTAAAAGATTTGTAGACTTGTCAATGTATCTATTCTATACCTGTTCATAAGATTGATACATGAAGTGGCATTTTGCATTCAGACAGTCTCCAAAGTATCTACAGTGTTTAGGGGCAATAGTCTGAAAAAGGACCAGGGTTCTTTAAAACTGTATTTGTCTAACACACATACTGATCTCCTACTGGTTTTATTTACTTTGTAATCTTAGTTAGGTGACTTGCCTCTAGATAAGATGTTATTTTCATGAGTGAATAGAACTTCTCAAAGACTCTCTTGGAACTTTTGTTTCCAAGATCCAACAGAGATGGAGAACAGGTGAATAAACTATAATTAAGCTGTAAAATAATCTTTTTTGAATGTAAGTAAACTATCTTTCAAAATAGTTCATTGTCAAGCTGATATCCATTTTTTAAAATAAAGTGTATTTCAACTTATACAATAGATTACTAGGGAGAAAAATTTTAAACCTTTTGAAGTTTATTTTTAAAAATTAGGATTTTTAACAATGGAATGTGGATTAGATCACATTTTAAGTTCTCTACTAGAGTTTTTAAAAACTCCTATGGTGAAGACTTATTCAACATGAGTCATTCCTTCATTGTATAATCCTGATGCAATTATACACTAAACTGGGAAAGGATGCTACTGGTTTGCCGTGCCTTGTTTTGCTTTCAAGAGAGGGGCATCACGAGGCTCCCAAATCCTTAACAGCCAGGAAATTAGTAGATTTTTGGTGTTCTGTAGTGACAGGATGTACAAGCTTGCTCCATAGCATAGGGACGTGGTAAGGCCCAGCAGAGATGGTTGCATTGTGGCCTTTGGCGTCCTCATTTTGCACAGTAGTCGCCTCATCTTTATAAAATGAATGTAAAGCTTTCCATTCAAGCCAGCCAATGGTTGTGGCTCCATTTCCCCATAAGGTAGTTTGATCACTAAGAAGAAACAGTCTTAGCCTCATTTTTTTCCATCAGTTTCCTGAGGAAAGTGTGATTTACAAAGACGAACACTTGAGCAGTGTGTAATGGTGATCCGCCAAGATAGTTGCTCTGCACTGGTTTCCTCGTCTGCTAAATGACAAGATAAAACTGGAGAGAGGCTGGTTTCCAATGCAACCAATTCTGTGGCTCCATGAAAAGGTTCACGAGAAAATAGTCACAAACATAGCACACATCCTACAGATAAACCTAGATTAAAAACAAAATAAGGGCTTGCGATGGAGTTCTTGCCTGGCTTGAATGAGGTCCTAGATTTGATGCTTAGTACTGCAAAAAAAAAAATCCTTAAATAAGAAAACATCTTCCACTCTTCTTTCCACAGACGGGACATGAAAGCTTTTGGTGTGCATGTCTCCTGCATTGAACCGGGATTGTTCAAAACACATTTGTCAGATCCAATAAAGACAACTGAAAAAAAGTTTGCCATTTGGAAGCATCTGTCTCCAGACATCAGACAGCAATATGGAGAAGGTTACATTGAAAAATGTGAGTAGCAAGGGGGACCCAGTGCCCTCTGTGGCATTGTCTCAGGCTATTCTCCTAGCATGCATGAAGGAGACCCAACCATAAATTAAAGAAGAAGAAGAAGAAGAAGAAGAAGAAGAAGAAGAAGAAGAAGAAGGAGGAGGAGGAGGAGGAGGAGGAGGAGGAGGAGGAGGAGGAGGAGGAGGAGGAGGAGGAGGAGGAGGAGGAGGAAGTACTATTCTCAGAGTATTACACCAAAGAAGATTTTGACTGGATCAGGGGTCATTATCAATTCCAGTGTAGTCTCATGCTTCTCTGAGTCTATAAAATTCACTCTATGTTTACTAAGCAGTAAGTTCTATGCTAAGAATGTCTAAAATATATAATCTATTCCTCAAAAGAGCTACTGGAGTAGTGAACAGAGACCTTGAAATGTTCCATCCAAAGGTATCCAAGCACTGCTGGACTCAGGCAGGTTGCTGTAGGGCCGCTGGTCTTCATCTCTACCCTTACCTTCCTCTGACTTCAAAGCACCAGTCATTCACTCAGCATTATTGAAGGATTGGGGAGGTTAGAAAAGAATAAAGAAGACTCAGATTCTGACTCTTACAATCTAATTGACAACAAAACATGAACAGTGAGATTATGAAATAAGGACACTACAGTACACAGCCTCATTGCCTATAACTCCAAATCCCAGAAGTAGTACTAAATAGTGTGGTCTCTAGTTGCTAGAGGAATGTAGTCCAGAAAAAGTGCATTACTGGTTAAAAAGTCTTAATGGAACGGGTCAGGCTTGAATAACATCTAAGAAACAGGAATAAATTATTTAGATGGAAGCTTCTAGAAGCAGTAATGAACGGAGGGAGAACTAAGTCATAAAAGTCATGAGTCAGCTGGGCGCTGGTGGCTCATGCTAGGAACCCTGGATACTTAGACATCTGAGACTCAGAGGGTTGTATTTGAAGCCAGCCTAGGCAGACAAAAGCATGAGATACCGTGTCCAAAATAACCTGCCCAAAACCAAGCTAGTGGTATGATTCAAGTGGTAGAACACCGTTCTAGCAAGCAAGCTAGGTGAGTAAGCAATCTGAGCAAGTTCAGGGCCCTGAGTTCAAACCAGTACTGGTGGGATAAAAAGAGTCATGAGTCAAAAGACTAAGTAAGAGAGGATGAATAATAATAATAATAATAATAATAATAATAATAATAATAATAAAGATTAAATGATGGTGATTAGTACTGTGAACATTTACTAGGAAATTATTACCTATCTAGGTGCTTCACAAGCCATCTTCCATTTCCAATCTATAAACTGTAAAGAACATGCTACTATCTCTTACATATTGTAGAAATAAAGACCTGGTGAAGAAAACTACCTGAAATTGCACAAATAGATTTGAACTCAGCCATCCTGACTGCCATTGACACTGCACTATATAATGCAAACAATGCATGGAAAACTCTGGCCACACGTCCTGTGTCAGGGTCTCCCGCCTCAAACTTTCTGTCACAATTGATGTTGAGTTTTCTGTTCCTCAAACATTTATAGAAATCTTTGCTTTGAGTTGAATAGACAGTACTGTGGCTGTGGCATGGTTCAAGGTCAGAAGAGTTGGGATAAAGTCAAAAGTCAAGTCAAGCATACCTGGGGAGGGTTTTGAAATAACTGATACCCTCAACTATTACCGCCCCAACACAAAATCACACACATACACTTGTGCCATATGCCATATATACACACCTTCTCTTTTGCTGGATTTATTTTTCTCTGATGAGTAGTGGTGTTTTGAATATTTAGCAATTCTTCTTGTTTATTCATTCTTCACCAAATGTATGATTTACAAAGAGTTATACCATTTCATAGAAGTCTGTTCATTCTTTTAACCAGTACCTTTGCCAGGCAGAAGTGTTTATTTTCTACAGTGCCCTCTGTTGCAGCTTTTATTGCCTGGGTCTTGGAGTCGTATCCAAAAAGTTATTGCCCAGACCAACGTCAAAAAGGTTTACCCTACCTTTTTTTTATAGTAGTCTTATACTTTGATGTCTTACACATAGTCCTTGATCCATTTTGAACTGATTTTTGTACATGGCATGAGTTAGGGGTCCAATTTCCCTCCTCTATATATGGACACCTAGTTGTCCCAACATCTTGTGTTGAGGAGATGGGCTCCAAACCATACCTGCCTCTCAGAAAAGGTCTTAGCTTATTACTCATTACCTGAGGTACTTCAAATTTCTTTTATTTAACTTGGGTAATTTCCTTCATGAACTTCAGATTCCTTGACTCAGAATGTTTGGATTGATTCACTCTTTCTCACAGAATTATGACGGTCTATGGTATGTGCCCATACGCTCTCATCCATGAGTGCCTACACACTCATGGACGAACAGATGTTCACATCCACAATACTTCTCTAGAACAATTTAGGAACAAAACCTATGACTTCTTAGGCTGAGGGAGTTCATGGGCCTTATAAAGTATCTTTCCCCCATTGTCTTGAAGGAATAGTGCTCAAGTTAGACTCCTCCAACTGTCAGCAGGAGCCTTACCTGGAAAAGTGTTAGAACTCAAATGCCTGGACCTTCCCTCACATAGTTTTTACTCAGAAACTGCAGAGTTGGAACGCAGATCTAAAATTTAACAAGCCTTCTAGGTTTGCTACCCAAGGTTGGCAGGCCCTGATCTAAAGAAGGCATTGTGTGCCTCCTTTCCTGGGAAACAGGCAGTCATGACAGGGGGCTCCATTATATGGCAAATTCAAAACAGATTGCCTCATTGGTCTCTCTTCTTTGCACCCTCGCCTCCCACTCTGCTCCTTCTCTTCTTCGAGACTCAGTGTGCTTTTGTCTCTTTGAATAGGTCTAGAACGACTGAAGAGAGCTACAGCCTCTGTAAACATGGACTTGTCCTTGGTGGTAGAGTGTATGGACCATGCTTTAACAAGTCTCTTCCCAAAGTCTCGCTACACAGCTGGAAAAGATGCCAAGACTTTTTGGATACCTCTGTCTCACATGCCAGCAGTGTTCCAAGACTTCTTATTGTTGAAACGGAAAGTAGAGCTGGCTAATCCCAAGGCAGTGTGACTCAGATGACCGAAAATGCCTGCCCCAGGACACACCTCTGTCTTCCTGCCTCTGAGGACTCATCTTTCCAGTCCTTTGCAATTCATCAACTAAAGCAGTGAGGACTCCTTCCTCTTAACCATCCCCAATACTATTCCTAGGTCCCATTTCAAGTTACCTTTGAAAATCCAAAGGACAGAGATGGAATGTCACCTAGGCCAGTCCTGCCCAATATTGAAGCTTTGCCTGTTTCATAGGATGGATGAGACGTTGAAAGACTAACATATGTTCATTTATCTTGCTTGGAACAAAACTTCAAAGGACTGGAACTAAAGTTAATCATCTTTGATAGAGGCAAGGAAAGGAGAGAGCTAAAGCATTGTGGGACATTGACATAACCCAAGATAGAGGAGAAAACAAAAGTAGGTAAAACTGCACATCTAAGGAAAGAAAAAGACAGGAGCAGTGATAAAGGGACTGCTGGAGTGATAGTCACATGGAGGTGGGGCCCGCAAGGCAGGCATCCTATGTGAAAGCGAGCTGCCAAGGATTCCTATTCTTGTTTAAGGCCACTGTGATCACTGACTCACACAGTTTTCTGGTGGGAGAATAGAAATCACAGAGTAGTCAATTCTTCAAATCAAATAAAAAACAGGGTATTTATGTTTACTTTGTCAGCAGACTAACCTTCCTGTATACCTCATATTTGACATGCTTGGTAATGTCTTTGGGGTATCACTAGATCTCCATGAAAATAAAGAGCTAAATTTAAAGGCCGTCTTACACTTACATTTACTAGATTATCAACTAGGTAATCCAAAACATTGCCTTTCCCCTGGTATAATAGTCTAAAAATAGCAATAGTTACTTAACTCTTAGTATATAGGTCAGGTATTTCATTCAGTTGCTATGTGTTACATGCATGTTTTCAGTGAAGCTGAACCACATCTCAGTCAGGTATGCTCTTCAGAGAGGGAGATTATCCTACTCGTGTGAGGGGGCCAAGACTCAAACCCAAGCAGACAATGCCATGACTAGGCCTCAAGTGCTGTGTTACATAATGAAGAATCAGAGCCTTGCAGGTGATTTTTCTAACCTTTGAATCTGTTTGTACAAAGTCAACCATTGTTAAACCAACCTAATACTAGTCTTCCCCAGCCAATAATGCATACAAGTGATATATCATTCTGAGTAATAAGAAGGATAATCTTAACGTGTGTATGCACTGGTGCAAGGGCTTAAACTCAAGGCTTCACTCAAGGCTGTTGTTCTCCCACTTGAGCCATACCTTCATTTCTGTTGTTTCACTGGTTAAATAAAGATAAATGAGTGTCAGGGACTTCTGCCTGGGCTGGCTTTGAACTAGAATCTTCAGATACCAGTCTTCTAAGTTACTAGGATTTCAAGCATGAACAACCAGCACCCAGTTCAAGGCTATATTTTTGCTTTCCTATATTCTACCTTTAAAAAAATTGCTCTGGCTTATGATAAAACAAGATAAGCAGTTATATATAAATTACCAGATCTTGAAGATTTCTAATATGCTTTCTTTTTCTTGTTTGTTTTTCCTACTTTTTTTCTTGTTGATGTTATGAACTTTGCATTGTTAGTTGAACTATGTTTGTAAACATTTGTTGCTAATGTCAATAAAGACTTTGGATCAACTCTCTTGACCCAGGACCAACACGTGAATCTTTCAGCTTTTAAAGAACAGAATAACGATCGAAAATCACGATGCCACAAATACTGTTTCTCAATGACTGGATTGTTCTACACAAAAAAAGAAAATTGTGTTTAGATTGTCTGCCACTGAGGCTAGGGGTTGCCCTGTGAGCTTTGATGAGGGAAGCAGGGGTCCAGACAAAATGAGGTCAGCGCTTTCCAGCACTACCACACTGCAGTCGGTGCTGGATTTTGCCATTTGGCTGGAAGAGGTGGTTCAGCCCAGCTTCTAGGAGACATTTCACTTGGAACATCCCCAGTATGACATGTTTCTGCTCCAATACCACTGAAGAATGGAAGGTCACCATCTTCTAATTACCTTGATGATGAGCTCTAGTTACTAGAACACTTTTTATTAATTTTACTAAAATATCTGGAGTGAGAGGAAAGGAAAGTGTTGTCACTTCTGCTTCCACCATGATCACAATTGTTCCTGTTTATCAGACCTTTACAATGAGTCTGACTTTACCTACAATGCCACCCATGAATTTACTTAAGTCAAACAGTAGCATTTTCTTGTTTTGTTTTCTAAGTTGGAATCTGTGTCCTCCAAGAGGTCAGTATACCTGTTAAAATAGGTGTTATAGATGGGCATGGATTACATAAATCAGAAAACTGCAAAGGTGTACAAAAAATTCAATTTCCATCCCCCAACACACACTCCAGTTTCTCGCGAGGAGTTTCTCCTGTGCTCCCCCTGAGGTGTCTAGACATGGAGGTTCAGAGAACCCCTCACACATAACTTGTAGCAGCTCTGCACAACTTTTCTCCACTTGGCTCTAAGATATAGTCACACATTTTAGTGGACAAAAAAACTAAAAGCTCTCTTAAAAATAATGTTCATAGTGACTCTTCTCAAATCTGGCCCACTTTATACAGTAATGGGCTAGGACTTCAGCAGTTCATTTTGTCCTGCCTGGAATAACAAAACAGCACCTACAGGGTTTAAACAACAAAGTGGTTACCCTTTCATAAAATACTTCGTAACAGCAGTATTTCCACACTCTGGTTCCCTCTCTAACTTAGTATAATAATCATCTTCATTTCAGATAAAATAGAAATGGAGATCCTTGTGTTCGTTGTAAACATTCTCAAGAGCAAAATGCCACTTATCAACAATTGTCCTTACCAGTGGAAAAACCTCCATTCATAAATGCTTTGCAAGGTATGTTGCTCCCCTCCACAAAGTCAATTTATTCTTTCAGGAAGCCACTAAGAAAACACTGCATTATCTTTTAAGCAAGGCATTATCTTTTGAGGATATTTAATTGCAAGAGTGCTAGATTTACTGAGAGGCAGTCCTATGATATCAATAGAATACTTCAAAAGCATCAAATACTGACTAAAATATCCTTTTACTTATTTATTTCATAAACTTGTCCTGTTTGTGTAGATGAGTGCTCAGATATCCTTTTACTTGACAATTCGCTAATAAGAGCAACAACAAACTTTGCCAAACTGATTCTAAAAGCTAAGCCTTTTGGCAGTTCTCTGTTAAACCACTTCTCTTCCGTGAGGAAATGGAGCCACCACACTGGCATAAAACCCTAAACCGCAGGACAGAGGGGGGCTGTATGGCTGCATGTACTTTACAGAGATAAGTGTGTTAAAATGAAGTCATCAGAGGAGGCCTTAATCCAATATGACTGGTGTGTCCTCATAAGGAGGCATTGGACAAAGAGACAAACACACAAAGAATAGCAAAACACACAGCCACGATAGCCACCTATCAACCAAGGAGAGAGGCCTGGAAAAGACCTTTTCCTCCCCAATCTGAGCCAGCCCCAACCATCTTGATTTCTGACTTTTAGAAGTCTATAATAAGTTTCTGTTATGTAACCCACTGGTCTGTAGGAGTTTATCATGGAGCCGCATGGTGACCTGAATGTAGTATTGTTTTGGTGAAACCATAGAATAAAAGCATCATTTCAATTTTTGCCTTTTCAGTGAGGTTTTTTTCATGTGTATCGTTAAAAAATAAAATAAAACTTCTATAGACATAATGTTTTATTTCATAAATTAACATGTTTCTATGACATACAAACCCTTAGCCTAATTGTGATTAAGTTCTAAATACTAAGTCCCAGTGTTTGTAAATAGAGATTCCCTCTTTGAACACTTGTATGTTAAACTTGTCATTTAAAATATGATGTAAAAATCAATGTTAATAAATTCTTTAAAAAAAAACTTGTACAAAATCTGTCTGCACCAGATGTGATAGTTCATATCTGTAAACCCAGTTATTCATGAGTGGATCTCAAGAGAATCACAATTTTAGACCAGCCTTAGCCAAAATTTAGCAGGACTCTCAATTCAACCAATAAATCTGACTTGATGGCATATGTCTGTAACCGAGCTGTGTAGAAAACTTAGGCAGGAACACTGAAATACAGCTCAGCCCAGATAAAAATGTGTGACTATCCAAAAAATAAAGCAAAAAGGAAGAGAGAGAGAAGGAAGGAGGGAGGGAGAGAGAGAGGGAAGGAGGGAGGGAGGGAGGGAGGGGAGAAGATCAGTCTGGAAATGCTTCATAAGTAGACCAAATGAAAACCTTTTAGTTCAAGAACTCAATTCAAAAAAAAAAAAAGCTCAATTCTGCCCTTAGCATCTGCCCTTGTCTGTTGGGAGTCTACTTAATTCTCTAAACCATTCAAGTAGACAGAGAATAAGAAGGATGCCTACTGCACAAGATTTTGAACAGTGAATGTGCATCAAGGCTTAGTAATGCTCAGTGCATACCAGCTGCTATTCTTCATTTGGTAGGCATCATCACAAATTAATTCAGGTCCACATAGGTCACCCCCACATTTATCTGTTACTTGGATAGACTGGTCAAAGAGAAGAACAAGAGGAACTTTTTTCCTCTGACTTTTGTTGTTTCTTAATCTCTAAATGTGACAAAAGGGAGCACAGAATGGTGAAGGAGAAGAATCAACACCTGTAGGAATTAAAAAAAAAAAACCCTAACAACTCAACACCTTACCAAACTCCTTCAGTCACCATTTTCTTTCTCCACAGTCACTATATCCTGTGGGGCTATCATCACCACAAAGGATAGAGCACTGGCCCCGAAGGACTTCAGTTACTGCACAGAGTGGCAGGGTTCATGGCCTCTCAGATCTCTGGCCCAACTCCTGATCTGGAAGAAATTAGTGTCATGCAGTTTCAAAGAAAGAAGGACAAAGGCTCTAAAAGGTGGGGAAGGAGGGCAAAGATTGGAACCATATTTGTCAGACTCTGCACAGAGCAAGAATTGGCCAAGAAGAGATGGCCTTCCTCGGTTGTGTAGCAGGAAGGTTGACCCAAAAGAATGATCAGAACTGAGAATCAACCCCCTCCTCTCTGAACAGTTACAGAAATAAGATGAGGAGGAAGACAATGATTGCTACCTCGTGTTGAGCAACTATCATGTAACCCTGTTGTGTGTTTACTGTTAACTGTGTGGCTTGTACACATGGTTATATCATTTCACCCCCACCTAATAACTTTGAAACATTGCTATGAAGAAGAGCGGGCTCAGATGGGTTGTGCCACTTACCCTGCGTCTTACATAGAACCGGAGGTCAAAGTTGGGACCCTCAACCCATGACTGGACCATTTCCCAGAGTCAATTACCAGCAGTGCCGCCAAGGACCCCCTGTCATGTGATTACATAATTCTAGAACATCCAACTCACAACAAGAAATTTTACAGTCTACGGGTGAAGTTAGTTCATTTGATCATGAGTATAAAAAATTTGAATTAAGAACACTGTCATTATCAAAAATAATGAGCCCAATCAACTTGGAAAAAATGTTTCAATCAACAGATTCTCAGGCAAAGTCTTTGGTGCATTGGGGTCTGTTGCTGATTGTTTCTTTGCACCCATCACTTTCCTCCTAGGAAATGACACTGCAATGTTTCCTTCCAACTTCTCAGCACATGGCAATGAAGTGCAGCCACAACCACAGGAAACGCTGTGGTCAGAGCACTCACCCTTAGCCCAAACCCAAACACTGTGACAACAAGATTAGAGTAAGATAAAATAGGGAAGATCTTTGTCACCTCCCTCAGGTGACAGAGCAGCCAGACACAAGGGAAATATTTATAAACGGCTGCAGGATCTGAGTTGTTGTGGCTGTGGATTGTAAATTGTCTTCATTGCAACCTGAAATGTGAAAAATGCTTCCTTTTAAGATCATATCAGATCTCTGAGCTTCATTCCTAGATGTTGAAAGCAGCCATTGCTGCTTCGGGTCAGCAGGAAGTGAAATAAGAACACCTACACTTCTCCAAATTACCCGAGGAGCCTGCAAAAGGCATAGTGTGAATGCAAAGGAAGTTAACATGGGAAGGCATTAAGTGACACAAAAAGATATTTCAGTATTTCGTGTGCAGGGAACTCATGTGAATGTGTCCAATGTATGTTGTGAATATGTCAATCATATGACTTTGGGGCCACCACAGTGCCTCAATTTGCAGATGAGAAGCCAGGGATCTGTGAAGACTTGTGTGTTGAGCTCGGGGCCATAAATGTAAGTGACTAGCTTGGGACTCCATTCTAGCTCATCAGACCATAATGGGCACCTCTAGCTCTCCTATTTCTTTCCTCCCTTACAAGACAATCTGCCAAATGGTGTAGTCATTCAAATGTATTCAAATCTATTCTTCAGTCTTGCAATTAAAGCTACCTTAAAAACAGATCATCTGCAAGGTGCTTTGTATTGCTACATAGGCCCATTTTACCTACACTGTCTGTGCTACCAATAATTCCTCTTTTCTCCTAACAAAGCAAAAGCACAAGATAGAATACAGTCATAATATTCAATGTACACATGGGAAAATGAAGTCAGGCAGCTTGAGGGGATAGATGGAGTTTAACTAGATGGGAGAATGTTCAAGATCATATTGTGCCATATGCACTGTATTCATAATCTGACATGTCAAATTGAAACACAGTTGTACAACTACTTACAGAAAATAAATAAACTCTTAAAAGGAAGACAGAACTGCACCAGTAATCCAAATCCTTCTGTGATTTTAAAAGAAATCCAGCTAAGCTGTAGATACAAGAAAATTAAAAGTTAAGATACTTGAATGTACTTCTCAATGGAACTATAGGAAAACTGAATTGCGATTTGGGGGGAACCAGGTTCTGTGTTCTCATTGGGCCTTCACAACAGCTCAAGCCTCTTGGTGCCTCCCAGCTTCAAGATTGTCCTGGGTGAAATGGAAATTTTTGCATGAACAATATATCAAGAGAAAGTTTAAGAGAGAGTTACCCCTGAAAATCAATTCAAACTCAGTGCTGGTGGCTCACATCTATAATCCTAGCTACTCAGGAGGCTGAGACCTGAAGATCACAGTTTGAAGCCACCCAGGCAGTGTAGTCTGTGAAACTCTTTATTTCAAATAAATTTTCTCCTCCTCCTCCCCACCTTGCCAAAGAAAAGCTAGAAGTAGACCTTTGGCTCAAATAGTAGAGGGCTAGCCTTGTTCTGAACAAAAAGGCTCAAGGCTCAAAAAATAAAAATCAATTCAAGGGAGGGATGTAGCTCAGTAGAAAAGTACTTGCCTTGTAAATGCAACATCCTAGGTGCAATTTTCAGTACTAAAACTGAAAACATTTTTTTGAATTTTTTTACAGGGGAGAGCACGCACGCAGTCCCCCAGCACCACAAATTACGCAGTCAAGTTTCTCCAATGTGGAGAAATCGCAGAGGTCAGTGAGTCCCAAGGGCAATGGGTGTGCCTCACCCTGAGAAACCCACCTGCCAGGTAAGTATTGTGAAAACATTTCTAATCATGGTAAAACAGACAGAAATCCACTCAAATATAGCCAAGCTCCAATGTCTCACACCTATAATCCTAATTATTCAGGAGGCTGAGATCTGAGGATCATGGTTTGAAGCCAGTCCATGACACTCTTATAACCAATTAGCCACCAAAAGCAGAAGTGGTGATCTTGCTCAAGTGATACAGTGCCAGCCATGAGTAAAAACATGCCTAGCCCCTAAGTTCAAGGCTCAGTAGCAACACACACACACACACACACACACACACACACACACACACACACACGCGGCGCGCACACCTATCACTCAAAACAGAAAATATCCTCCCTATTATATACTTTTGTGAACATCAATAGCATATCTATGCACACAGCTCATGAAAGCTGTTTCAAATTGGGATGAGGGACACAAATCAGAAGCCAGAATTTACCAGTAGGCAGAATGCATTCTCTCCTCCCAAAAGGCTCCTAACAGCCCTGAGATATACTCAATCCTGCCACCATTTTGAAGGTATTGCCCTCAAAAAGATTAAGTCCTTCTTTCAAGTGCTTTTAAGGCTTGTGGCTGTGGGGGAATTGATCTGTAGTCTGTTCTATTCTCAAATCTAATCCTTCTGAGTATCTGATCCTAGTCTCTTCCCAAAGAAGGAATCCTTGCTCTTCCTCCAAACAGCTGTGGTTTCAGTGGAAGATGCTACTGGTTCCAGGGAACTGGGATAGCCACTTCCTGAAACCAGTTTCTGCTTTCCTCACATCCCTCTCCACTATGTCATAGACCCAGCAAATAAACAAAAATGACTTCCTGCTTTACCTCCAGCATTTGTGCTCAATTTTTTTTGGTACAAATCAGGTTACAGTGAAGTCATCAGCACAAGTCTGTCATAGCAAAGGTACGGAATCAACCCAAATACCCCTCGATGGATGAATGGATCAAGAAAACGTGCTATATATTCACAATGGAAATTTACTCATCCATTCAAAAAATGATATTATACTACTTGTAAAGAATTGACAGACATGGAGAAATTATGTTAAATGAGTAACTCAGGCCCAGAGAATCAAAGGACCCATGTTTTCCCATATATCTAGAAGCTAGATTTAGCTTACAAATTCATAAGTAAATATATTGGATGGTATGCAAGTGTATACAAATGCAGTAACTAAAATAGTAGATTCAAGGGAGATTTCAAAAAGTATAATTCCTTAGAAATCCAAAATCAAAATTCAGCAAATTAAATATCGGGAAATGGGTTCTCAAAAGGGGTAGGGGAGAGTTAGATGAAGAGGAAAAGAGGAGTAAATTCAGAGCAAAATTCAATGCATATCCTGAAATCTTAAGAAGAGTAAAGAAGGGTGAGGGGAGGAAAGATAGGTGAGAAGGTTGAAAGGAGTGACATTCATAAACTACTTCGTTAAATGGCAACTTGTTTGTACAACTACCTAAAGATAATTTTAAAAATAAATTGAAAATAAACATTTGGCCAGTGCAGCCACATGGCCTCAAGAGGGCGTCTGATGCTCATGAAATTTCTCCATCCCTTGGCAAGGGACCTGCAGCCCTTGCTCTATCTTAGATATTGCAGACCAGAGTATCCCTAAGAAGTAACACTTACAAATGGATCAAAGTTTTGAAACATAGTTATTTCCAATAGGAAACCTATTTCAAACAACTTATATCCAACCTATCTCAAATACAGCACTGTGAGAACACAATATACACAATGGAATTCTATGCTGCTGTCAGAAAGAACATTTCCCCATTTGTAAGGAAATGGAAAGACCTAGAAAAAATCATATTAAGCGAAGTAAGCCAGACTCAAAGGAACATAGGCTCAATGGTTTCCCTCATTTGCCATAATCAGTAGAAACCTTGGACTCTTCTAGCAGAGATTTGCAATAGAGCAAAACTATACAGTATGATGCTAAATGAAAGGACCTCTAGGATATAGAAACAAAAGCCATATAATGAGTGATTGCTGTCCTTAATGTACTATGTTATCTCTCATCTCTTTTGCTGGGTTATCTCATATTGTTACAGTATTTCACTTTGTTATCTGATATATTGGATATATGAGTATTTGGTTATTTGAAATTGGATAGGAAAGGAGGGAAAACAAGATGAGGGGTGGGGGTGGGGGAGGGAGGGAAATGGGGACCAAGACATGAGAAAGGGTATCAATGTATGTGAAGTAATGGACCTTCCATCCGGCGAATGTAATGTAACCCCTCTATTAATTACAATAAAAATATATGGGAAAAAAAGAACACTCCTTCAAATGCACTGTCTTGTAGAAACCAAAAATCCCTCCCACATCTCAGCTATACCCAGTCCTTCACATGATCCGGAATGACCCTGAAAGCAGTCCATCAATAAAATGCAAGCCAGGCACTGATGGCTCACGCCTGTAATACTAACTACTTAGGAGGTGGAAATCTGAAGATCATGGTTCAAAGCCAACCCTGGCATGAAAATGTCCAATTAACCACCAGAAAACCAGACATGGCACTGTAGCTCAAGTGGTAGAGCACTAGCCTTGAGCTGAAGAGCTCAGAGACAGCACCCAGGCCCAGAGTTCAAGCTCCACGACCAACAACAACAACAAAAAGTAAATGTGGTAATAAGCCAAGCGATCAAGAATGGTCCCTGACAAAATAGAAAAAAAGCCAGGCATCTCTGCAAAAAAAGTTCTGCCTACCTCCTGCATCCACAGCTCACTGTGTCTTGAACCCTTTGATCTGGAGAAAAATCTATCATTCCTTGAACTTGAGAAGCCCAGAGAGCAGCAGCATGAAGGGCCAGGTCAGGGCAAGCAGGGTGTTCTCATTTTGTAAAAGCCCCTTTCTGAGGCCCACAGGGCCTCTCCCCACACGGAGGCCTGTCACAGGCTCTTGGCAACAGCTTTTGGAATTACTGGGTGCTGGCCACACAGGTTTTGTATTAATATGCAAATAAGAATGCTCAAGTTCCCCTACTTCATGCTTTAGGGTCTTTAAAAAAAAATCTAGCCACTAACCATGACTAACAAAATATAAAGGAGAAAGAAAGAAATGCAAAGACCTTCTCTTGATTTCTCCCAGTGACCTCTCTGTGCTGGGAACCAAGGCATTTTTCAGACCAGAAAGAGCTGGCTGGGCTAAACCAGGAGTCAAATACCCGCTAATGCTGAAGACATTTTCACCTTCTCTCACAAAAGCTTTGTGATGGCTAAATAACCCCTCCTCAGCTCTGTCAATCAACTTCAGATGCTCTATTTTCATTGCTATAAAAATGATTAAAAAAAGAAAAAGCTAAAGTTTGCTACAAAGCCTTCCCAGTGTATTTGGGCAACCATGACGAGACTTAACAGGGTTGTGTCTGTAAACTTGCCAGACTGCTAATTGTGTAGATCATTTCCTTACAGTCTCTCCAGCCTGTCACACTGCTCCAAATAGTCACTCTGGCTTCCATACTTCTTTTGTTTGCCTGTCTGCCTGTCGTCCCCCCAACCCCACCGGCCTGCAGAGGCATCTCAGAGGCAAGCACGGCTGTATAATAAGATGTGACAATGCATCTGAGGAATTCGCTGACAAAACATAATTATGAGAAAGAATTTTGCCTCATTACCCATTGCTTTTCTGAGATAGTATCTTGAGTGGAAAGAGTCTCCCAGCCCCTGGCCTCTGAGGACAAGGCCCACCACAGAACAAGTGTTAGCTAGCCAACTCCATAGCAAACCCACCTTGCCAGCGGAGGAGCTACAAACTTTGGTAAAATTGCTATCTGCTGTCACACAGCAGAATGGTGAAGGAATTAAACAATAATAATAGTTATTACTATTAATAATAATAAAACAAAAACAGTGTCATGAGTACTCAAAGAGAATGTAGCCTTTTCAAAAATTCTAATTGGTATCTGTCCTTCTGGCCAGCTAATTCCTGCTCTGCTGCTGTGTGTGTGGTGTGTGTGTGTGTGTGTGTGTGTGTGTGTGTGTGTGTGTGTGTGTGTGCTGGTACAGATGCTTGAACTAAAGGCTAGGTAGCTCTCCCTTTGATTTTTCACTCAAGGTCAGCATTCCTCCACTTGAGTCACTTATCAACTTCTGGATACTTTTGTTGGTTAATCGGAGATAAAAGTCTTACAGATTTTATTTATTTATTTCTTTACTTATTTATTGTCCAGCCTGGCTTCAAACTATGACCCTTAGATCTCAGCTTCCTGAGTAGCTAGGATTATAAACATGAGCCACTGGTGCCTAGCTCCTGTCTTGGATAACTGACTTCGGCCTGGATGAAACACAAACAGTTACATATCTGCAGCTTTTAGACCCCATCCCTTGCTGGAGGTTAGGAATGCTACTACAAAATATGGCCCATAGGCAGTTGAGGAAAGAAAAGCAGAAAGTTTGTCATTTCCTGCTACCCTTCACTGAAGCAGGTTATAACAACCAGGAAGGACTTTCTGGCCTTCCCCTGCAGCAGAATATCAGATGTGAGAAGATGGGCAGTAGCCAAAGACACAGGACCCAGAGTAGAATCTGGACCAACAGGCCTTGCTCCCCACCCCCATCCATTGTCCTTCAGTCATGTCCATTGATTCTTCAGTTATATTTCAGTTGTGCAATTTCCTCAAACCTGAAGGGAAAAAATGCACAAGTTGATGGGATTCTTTGCTCCAGAAGGAGTCTCCCTCATCATATGAAATTCACATTAAATTAATTTGTATATTTTCTCTTGTTAACCTGCCTGTTGTTATTGGGGTACTAGCCATGAATCCAGCAATGGGTAAGGAAGAAAGCTCTAAGGTAACAATACTTTCTAGCACTTTGAGGGATTTTATCTTTTCTTATTGAGATGGGAATAGTATTCGGAGTCATTTTTTAATTTTCTACTTTATTAGCATATTATTAATTGTACAAAGAGGATTCCTTATGATTTCCTCCAATACTTTATATTCTCTGTTACACTCTCCTTTACGTGTTCCCACTGGTTTCCTCCCAATACCAGACTTTTTTGTATAGGAATCATTTTAAGGTCCAGATTCCTTCCACAATACAAGAGAGAATATGAAATATTGCCTTTCTCAGTTTGATTGATTTCTCTTAACACGATGATCTGCAGTTTTAGCCATTTCCTATGAACAGCATCATTCTAAACCTCTTTATAGCTAAATAATACTCCATTGTGTATCTGTACCTCATTTTCTTTACCCATCCATTGGTTATTAATTATGTTGAAAAAACATGTTTTAGAGAAGAAAAACGACCACAAATGACCTTGACCTTCCCAAGGACACTGAGTAGCCAAGCAACATAGGACATCAAGATCTCCTGCTCCCAGTTGGTAGAAAACTGCTGTCTGCTGACTTCATGGAGGACTCTTTGCCTCCTCCTACACATGTGCTGATTACCCTTGGTGTCTCCACTGAGCAGTGAACACGAAGCTTCTATTTTCTGGCATCTCTCTAAAAGTGGGGTGGGGGCCAGGTGTAGCTGATGCTGTATTTCAGAAGTGACCTTTAACTTAACTTCTCCTGTGCAGTGTCTTCTTCCCCTCCCCCCACACACATTAGTGAGGATAATTGGGACAGGTGGCATTTTTTTAAGATGATTATCCAGTATCTTATAGTTCATAAAAAGAACTGTAACAGCATAGGGCCACCCTGCAAATCACATTTCTTTTTTCTAATCCTTGGGCAATAGTTCCCAGAATTCTTATTGCAGACAAAGAAAGAGGAAGAAATTTGAAAGTTTTCTGAGTGAACCTCTGAAATCTGTTTCCTGTGGGTACCAAGGGAGGCATGAAATTCTTCAGAATCAGGTATACCCCTGGCAAGCTATTGGACCCCTTAACATTTGTACCCATCTGGCCAGAAACTCACATTCTTCATTTCTTATCCTCATTACAGAGAAGGTAGGAGGAGACCTCAAGCTGCAATCTATGGAATAAATTGCTAAATTGTCAAGGTTGCCTATTGTAGAATTCTCTTTATGAAACTATATCTAAACTTCCCCAAGTGACACCATCCAAGAAAGCTGTGTTCTGGTGGCTTGGGGGCTCTGGCTGCTTCTGGGAGTGAGGAGGTTGTGGTCATTAAGAGTCTGCTTGCTCCTCTTGCTTGCTCTCCTGGCCAAACAATGACCTGATCATTCTTCTCCCCTCCCTCAACCATGACAAAGCCATAGTCCCAGCTCGCTGAGACATGAGAAGATCTCTTTCTCAGCATCATGGCAAATCATTAAAAGTCCTGCTGTAGTTTGAATAGAGTGTAATCCTGCCTTCCCAAAGTCTCCTGTGATAAAGATTTGGTTCCCAGACTGGCTCCATTGGGAGGTAGAGCATTCTTTGAAAGATAGACTCTAGTGGGAATCTTCAAGTCAGGGAGGCAGGCTCTTAGAAGGTCATTATCATGAGACTTCTAGAATATTTTACAAGGAGCCTACCTTCTGTGTATCCTTTTTGCTTCCTATACTGAGTGGTCCTCTCTGTTCCTACACAGATTCCCACTATTACCCTTGCCAAAGAGCCATGTCTACAACTGGGAGGTAAATACACTTTTCTTCTTTGTAAGTGTATCGTGCATGCTATTTTATTATAGTGTTAAACAGTAGACTAACCGAGGTGCCTAAAAAAAGCACAGTCCCCTGGGTGGTCATCTGAGTGGTTTTCTAGTTTCCCTGGACCCCTGCCACATGCCTCTGGGGAGCCTGTTGGAAGGGAACACAGACACTCAAAGGTTCACCATCCAGACTTCCAGACCCCTTTTTCTCTGCAAGCCTCCAGATGAGCTGGGGCAAGGAGCATGTTCTCCAGCTGAGCTTTCCCCCTGCCAGAATGCATCCCTGGCTTCCATTCACTCCCTCCTTCCTATCTGTTGAAGAATTTTCTATCCCAGGGGTTTGACTCTTAGCCCCAGAGGTTACCACCCCCTTCTAGGGCTCTGCATGCTTTTATTATGCTAATAGAACTCCATCTCCCCAAATCTATAGGCACCAAAAACAAGCTTGATTTGTCCAGATTCTAGGAAGGGCACAGACTGGGTTTTGTTCTGAGACCTGAACCATTAATCACTATTTGGAATTGAGGGGGAATTTCTCCCAGAAACAATAGGTCAACTGGTAGTTGAGGTCCCCTTCTAACTAGCATGAGACTGCTGCATCCTAAATGGGGCTCCACTGTAGAAGTCACTGTAAGAAGCCTGTTTTTATGATTTGGCAAGAGAAAATCACACAATGAGACATAAAGAGAATGCAGGAGAAATCATTTCCGAGGTCCTGGCCTAGTCCTGGGAAAGTTCACGAAACAAACCAACCACCTCCATCTTTGGTTTCCTGCCAACTCCGCCATGGACCCCTTCACCAGCACCTAATGACTCCTTCTCAAGAATTCCAGGACCCTGGCTCTGAAATCTCACAGCCCACATCCCACACAGGCCTGGCTCATTCTTCAGCACCATTAAGACTGCTCTGCCTATCCAGCTTCACAGTCAGACCTGCATGAGAAGGCCAAGTGCCTATATGACTGGTAAGGATTGAGGCAGGCGCAGGGTGCAGGAGGCGACGGCAGAAACACCTTCTTGCACTGAGCTCAGGCTGAGCTCCCACCCTTGCTAAGTAGTCTGCCTACTGTCACATATTCAGCCAATACCTGAGCACTGATAACTATGATGTGCATATGTAAGGTTTCAGTACAAATGACACAAATGCTTCAGTCCTCATGGAGCTCAATTCTAATGTTCATGGTAACCTGAGAGGCTGGTACTGTCATACCCCTTACTCAGGAAAAGACCTGAGTATAAAGACATTAAACAGCATGCCCCAGGAAGATGGCTGGTTAAGTCATGGGACCAGGTTTCCACACCAGACTCTTGGTACTGCCTGATCCCTGGCCTGGTCTTCTGTGATCCCTACCTTCTCCACCACAGATGAGGTCCAAGTCACGGGCTCAAGAGTCCTATTCTTGCTTTTTACTGCATCTTTTATCTCTTGTCTTCTGAATCTGTGGGTTCTTAGAGACTCCATTTCCATTTCCCTCAAGCCAAGGTGTGGGAAAGAAGTCTGGAGACCAGGGGTCTTTCATGATGGTGCCACCCCAGGGACCCAAGCAGAGCCTTCTGAAGCCTTCTCGGAGCTACAAGAAGAGCAACCATTGAAGAGGTTAAGTTGTTGTATAGACAATTCCACCTCAAAATCATTTACAACAATTGATTTCTTAAATGGCTCTTACCTGGAATCTAAACGGTGTGGATGTTTTACACATGTAAAATTAGGAATAAATTTCCCCATGCAATCAACTGTGAAACAGGTGATGTTCACTAGTCAGCAAGCTACAGAAGCAACTAAGGATACCTTGATAAGGGCTTGGTTTCTGGAAACTTCTGGGAAGCAGTCACAGCAGCTCAGTCTCCAAAGCCTTGACCTTTCTGTGATGAACATCTGTTCCTTCTCAGGCTCATTACTCTGCAAAGACAAATAGAAGCAACCAGGCATGCTTCTTCAGCTAATGTGAGACCTCAGAATGCTCCTTTTGGCTGTGAGACCAGAATATCTATCTTTCCACACTACAGACCTCTAGGTACCATTTGGCAACTGGAAGCCAGGTCATTTTTCCATTTTCCATTTCCATCCTTTGCTAAATGCAACATCATCCTGGCTAGACAATTGCTCTCTGTTCCCTGCCAAATGCTAGGATTTGGTGGCAGCTTCAGATGGAAGCTGAAGCCATTTTTATGTCCCTTCTGGATCTTCTTCAGAGCCTACCCTCTGAGCTGCAGAAGGCTCAGTGCTTTGCCTCAGTGGACTTGACCCATCCGAGATATTTCTCCATTGAAGTCATGAGGGTGTTTAGTAGCCAAAGCCTAGTAACATAGAAATCCAGGGCTGGGAGTTTGGCCTAGTGGTTGTGTGCTTGCCTAGCATGCACAAAGACCTGGGTTTGATTCCTTGGTACCATATGCATAAAAAAAGCAGGACATGGTGCTGTGGATCAAGTGGTTGAGCTCTAGCTTTGAGAAAGCCTAAGGACAATGCCCAGGCTGTGAGTTCAAACCTTAAGACTGACAATAAAATAAAATGTAGAAATCCACACATGTTCTCTGCCTCCATTTGGGATAGGTCAGAAGTACCATTCCAAGTTCTCAAGCACCCAATAAGATTGGCTGAGG
The DNA here is from genome assembly GCF_031878675.1 of Megascapheus bottae. Taxonomy (NCBI): domain Eukaryota; kingdom Metazoa; phylum Chordata; class Mammalia; order Rodentia; family Geomyidae; genus Megascapheus; species Megascapheus bottae. The sequence continues at coordinate 13,018,908 of NC_143520.1, read as the reverse complement.
CCTCTGTAGCACTTACTTCACAACCTAGCTGTTCCTTCTCCTCTTCCTTTCCCTCCACCCTCCCACCTTTACAGCTGTATCCAGGCATCCCAATACTCTTGAAGTAATACAGAGTCCTACAAAGGGCTGGATTCAAGCATCATTCTCAGTGTGTGATGACAAAGAGTGTATTAACTGAAGAGAACAAGTACCCAGTAAGTTGTTTCTTCCACAGCAAAGAGGTTCTCCACCACGAATAATGATATGCTCCACTGGCTCCATCAGCTGGCTTTGGGGGTTGCCCTGCTCAGGGAAAGATGGATGTTAGCAGTAGCCTGTGGGCATCTCCTACTCCTTATCACCCCCTCCATCGGGGCAAGGATGCTACCACCCAGTGCTGACTGGAGTGGCATTCCATTCCTTAACTCCTCTCACCATAAGTACTGTGAGTTAGACAAGACCTGTGCGCCCTTGGGACCATTCATCTGTCTCCAGAGGCTCACAGGACACTTTCTTGACTTTCTTTTTAGCCTACTTATTGACTTGGTTAACATTTGTTTGGCATCTAGTGCATACCAAGTTCAACATCACAGACAATGTATGAGTGCTAGACACCTTCCCAAGATGTTCACACAGGGGAGAAGAAAAAGGCAAGGGAAACTCAGTGTATGTTTAAGATCCCATGAAAGTTCCCTGTTGCCTTGGATTGATAGGGATATTTGCATGCATCCCTGAAAAAGGACACTGAGAGAGAGAGAGAGGGAGAGAGAGAGAGAGAGAGAGAGAGAGAGAGAGAGAGAGAGAGAGAGAGAGAGAGAGAGAGAGACAGACAGACAGAGAGAGAGACAGAGAGAGAGACAGAGAGAGAGACAGAGAGAGAGAGAGAGAGAGAGAGAGCAACTTTCAGCCCTGAAATCCCAAGGCCAGACCTTCAGATACTTAAAAGTAATAATAGTACTAAATTTCTAACATGCACCTCTCTGACCGTTCACCCAGAGAGAGACAAAGCATTTGCAGATATAAAGGAAAACAAAATATTACCACAGAATTGGGTTTCTTTGAAGTTACTATAACAAGCTTACAATTTATTTTAACAGAGAGTTTGAAATTAACTGAATTCCAAATGAAGACCAGAGAGGAGATAAATTATTGAGCTCTTGGACTTGAAAGGTTGAGGAGAGCTTGAAGTTAAACTTGTCCAACTCTTTCTCTCTCCTTCTGCAGCTGTTGACCTCAGGGGAGGAGACGCCGACCTCTGACCAGTTAGAGATCAACAGATCTGGGAAAAATGCAACTTCCTCCTATGACTGGAGTCCAGAACAAGGTTCTTGGCAAAGGCCAAGGCAGATAAAGGTGCTCTCCAGCCCAAAGCCTACACCCTACCTCCATAATTTACATGACCATGTTTCTGTTTTGCAAATCAAGTCTCCATTGCCTTTCCCAGAATGGCTCTGGTTCCTTTACATTTGGGGGGAAATGATGGCAAAGTACTGTAGCAGGAAGGGCTCAAGGGTGCTGGGTGTCCCAAGCGTTTTCCAGTGCTTTATTTTTATAGGTAACCCTCCTCCTATGCCCAAAACAAACTAAAACATTAGCCTTGCAGCAGTCCAGTTGGGAACACACTCCTCCTACCTGTTTTTGTGTAAATCTCTACGCTGTCTGGACACATCCAGGACATTCTAATCCTTTCTGCTGGTGTTGCTTCAGAAAGGTCTCTCAAGGTAATGGCCACCACAATCGTGCTCAGGGTAATCAACAAATAAGAACTTAAGTAAAGAATAGCCCCTTGGAGTTGAGGCTGGAATAAATCCACACCGCACTATTCTGTTGTTACTCAACCAACAGGTGCCAGGTACTAAAATATGGGGAATGCTAATGCAAGGGGCCTTAATCTTGGCATTGGAATAAGAAATGCTGGCATAAGACAAGAGCCTTGGAAGCATTCAGGAGAGGCGATTTCAGGCACCTGTGGTTCTGGCACTGTGGCCCAAGTCTGCATTCCCATCCTTCTCAGCTTGAGTTTCCCCACATGCAGGGGTGTTTGTTACCTTTCCAATAACCTGGAAAAGACTACCTCTTTTAGTCTGGGGAGGGTTTTACTAGTTATGAGGCTTGAACTCAGGGCTTCACATTTTATATTATCTCTCTAGCTCATGGCTGGCACACTGCCACAGAAGCCACATCTCTAGTCCAACTTTTTGTTTTTGTTTGCCAGGACTGGGGCTTGAACTCAGGCCCTGGATACTGTCCCTGAGCTTCTTTTTGCTCAAGTCTAGCACTCTGCCACTTAAGCCACAGCACTGCTCCTGGTTTTTCCTATTTATATGGTACTGAAGAATTGAACTCAGGTCTTCATACATACTAGGCAAGCACTCCACCACTAAATCACATTCCCAGTCTCCAGTCCAACTTTTACCTGGTTAATTGAAGGTGGAATCTCATAGATTTTTCTTCCCAGGTTGGCTTTGAGTCACATTCTTCCAGGAGTCAGTCGCCTAAATAGCTAGGATTCTAGCCATGGGCTAGAATGGTGACTGGAGCACACTAAACTTTTAAAAAGTAATGTCTACTTCCATTCCTTCACAGACAAGAAATATGTATTCTTTCAAAATTCCAGCTGAAATCTCCATCATCCCCCTCATCTTCTCCATTTACAAGTACATGAAAGAGCCATTCATAGGGGTACACAACTATAACCCCTGCACTTGGGTAGAGGCCAGAAAATGACAAATTCAAGGCCACCTTGAGATATAGACAGACCTTATCTCAAAAAAATTATATTAAAACAAACAAAAGAAGAAGAAAGAAGGAAAAGGAAAGGAAAAACAACCACCATTAGCTTCTCTATTTAAAATAGTAGTTCTCAACCCTGGCTATGCATTAAAAATCCCTTGAAGTTTTTTTTTAATTATTGTTGTCATTAGATAGTTGTACAAAAGGGTTTCAACTCAATAAATCAGTGTGAAGAAGGTTTAAAATAATTCAGATGTCTCTTCCCCTTCCCCTCTGCCTCATCAATTATAATAATCATGGTTACTATTGGTCAAAGGCACACTTCACACCAGGCTTTGGACCACACTCTCCTTACACACATTTTCACACTGAACTCCATAGCTCTTTGAGATTAGCATCTGGAGAATGGCCACGCCCCTATGCTGAAAATACTACTGGGAATTCATCCCCCTGACAAATAAATGGCTGGGTCATTAGGACATAGGGACACTAACTGCCATTTTGGTGAATGACTGCTACTGTTTGCTGACAGCAGTTGTTGTCTAGTCATGGATCTGACCTTGCTGCTACTTCCTAGAGTCCTGTTTGTTTTCTTCCCTATTAACTCACTGCCACCTATTATGGACAACAACAAAATGAATGCAGATATTCGTGGATTTTTCAAACAACTTGCTATGGATTTATGTCTAGAAAAACAAATGGCAAGGAATTAGTGAAGTGGAAAGCAAACAAGCTTTTCTTGCCCCCATAAAATACAAATGATTCACAATGGACACATAAGAAATGCACAAATGTCTGATAAAATACACATTTATTAGAAAATTTTCAGCAGCATCATTTCTAGTTGCTTTTCTAATCAAAGTACATTTCAAAGTAATTACAATCAACACTCAAAATACAAATATTTTGAGAGCTCAGGAATAAAATAATCAGTAGTACGTTTCATCCACCCACCCACCCATCCATCCATCCATCCATTCATTCACTGTTTAACAAATGTGCAATATGAGCACAGAGCAGCAGGAATGCCACTGGCTGTGGAAACTGTATATTCCTGTCGTGGTTCTTGTTCTGCAGACTATACCAGCTACAACAAGAAGATGTGGGTTCTACAGAACATCCTGGCCTATATGGACAGATTTAGGCAAAGGACCTAAGAAACAGCTCAATAAGAATGGCTTCCCTTTCTATTCATGTTCAACTTAGGAAATAAATAGTCAATAGAATGATATTTTCACACACAGAAACAAAAACCTAGTCGAGGCTTCACAGTTTAGGAATTTGTGTTGCACCTTGCTTTATGAAGACATGGATTTGGTTTTAGTCAGTCAGCTACTATGCTCCAGTCACTAGCGTTGGTGACCACCAGAAATGCTAAGCAAGGGCCTAAGGTGGTCTCAGGAAAAGAGCTCATTCAATTGAATACCAACTCAGTGTGGGTTACATGTTGCTTCAGATATTACAGAAGTTAGAGATTGTGAATCCATTTCACCTTTCTGCACATTTCTGGTGTCTTCTCCAGTTACAGCTTCATATGTATTCACCAACTAGCTGCTGTAATGTCTGAAGCATCTCTAGGCAAATCCAGGTGTCTGAAAAACTGTGGCCTCTAGCATGCACCTACTAATCAAGCCAACATGTAATTTCGAGCAGTAATTAAACGCTGATGCACTTAATTAATGGACCCAAGAATGGACTCTTTTCTTGAATAGCTTTAAAGGAAACACAGATATCTTTTCTTTAGACATGACCTAAAGGCCTAAATCCATCCTAATGATCACCCACGAATTCAAGAGATAATTTTATTAGCAAATTCAGTGACATGATAATCGTCCCGAAATTTACAAATGTACAATATATTTATAGCATTACCTTCAGACAACTTCAGTGCAAAGATATACATATAGTACATCGTGATAATTATTTGTAAAACTATGAAATGGCATGAGTAAAAAAACACACACACATAAGACATATCTGGCTCCAGACAACCCAAGAAAAATATATTTTGTATACAATATTTTTCTTATAAAGTACCGAATGTTAACTCTTTTCATTTGTTTGTAAAAAAAATATGTGCAAAAGTGTGTTTTTAATTATTCCCTAAAGAACCAACATGGCTAGACTTCTGAATCTTCTTTAACAAGATTTGCAGTGTCTTTGAAAGTGTCTTCTGTTGCAGTGTAACCTACGGTGGGGTCTCTCTTGGAAGACATTTTCTCAGGGGCTGAGGGGGATGGAGGTGGAGCCACAGCCTCACCTTCCTTTGGTCCATTGTCCATCTGCAATCACAATGAAACGGGAGTCAACGCCTTAGTCCCCACCAACAACACCGGTCACATTTTTGTGCCAAGACAAATCTGGACCAGATTGCTCACTAGAATCTAAGAGGCAATTCAAATTGTTTCTAACAGTATTAGCCTATAAACAATAGTTAAAAATTACCTCTGCATAGATGGGATTTTCAAAGTTGCTGCTTTGTTTGAGTTTTCGTTTGAAGACACTCCATTTTGAAGCCTAAATTAAATTTTTTAAGAAAGAAGGAAATAAAAAAAATCAGTCTAATGGAGTTTTTCATAGGTTTTTCTTCCTTTGGTTTGGATTGTAAACCACCTTCTCATGAAAGCAGTCATTTAGAACAAGGCTCATGTGATAGATTTCCAATTCTTCCTAGAGTCCCTGAACAGTAACTGAAACTCTTTGGGTTGCTTTTATCTCATCTGTACCTGCAACAACCTAGAAGCTTTGCCACACAGATGATCGTGGCTATTTTAACAGAGGGAGGACAAATGAAGAGAAGACATACACAAGCTTTCTAGAAAGAAAGAGGATTCTAGAGCTTCCTGGAAACCAGAGGGAAAAGACAAATTGTAATAGGCCTTTCCTAAATCGATCAGTTCAAGAGTAGCCACTCAACCAGATACGAATGATTCACATCTACAATCCTAGCTACTCAAGAATCTGAGATCTGAGGATCAAGGCTCGAAGTAGAAAAGTCCTTGAGACTTCAGCTCCAATTAACCAGCAAAAATATTGAACTGCAAGCATAATTGAAGTGGACTTGAAAAGCTGCACAAGAATATAAGGCCCCTGACAAGTGCTGGTGGCTCACACTGTGCTCCTAGCTGCTCAAGACACTGAGATTTGAGTATCATGGTTCGAAGCTAGCTTGGGCAGGAAAAGCCATAAGACTCTTACCTCTGAACACCCAATAATAACAACAATAATGCTAACAATAAAAAAGCTGGAAATAGAGCTGTGGCTCAATTAGTAGAGTGCTATCCATGAGCAGAAAATGTCAGGGACAGTGCCCAGACCTTGAACCCAAGCCCCAGGACTGGCACACAAATACAAAAAAAGAACGCAAGGCCTCAAGTCCAAGCACCAATGGGGAAAAGGCAGCAGAGTAGTCACTCTCACTTTATTTTCTCCAAAAGCATCACAACAACAGCAATTTATTGACTGTTTACTATGTGTCAGGAACTCTTCCTAGAGATTTACAAGTTTCTGAGTTAATTTCAACAACACCTTTGTTATCCTTGTAAGATAAGGATCATAAAAAGATTAAGTAGTTCAGTGGCCATGTGAATCAGTTACAAATACTCAAGGGGCTCAAGATTACAACCCCCAGAGCTCAAAGAGAAACTCCCTAGATGACAGTGGGTGCTTGCACCCTTAGTAGAAAGGTGTTTATCCTGCTAGCCACAGCTCTGACTACAAGATTCAAAACCTGGCAGGATACAAGGGACCAGACAGCCTACTCCTGCCACATTTTCTGGGGTGTCTTACCCTCAGAAAGTTAGGATTGACACATAAGGTGAGGAGCGGAGCGCATGTCTACTGGAGAAGTAGATGGCACCGTTCATGAACCCATGTTTAAGAAGCCACTATTCTGTACAGGGAACCACCAGGGAAGAGGAGACAGGAAGTCAGAGCCCAGATGCTAGAAGTTACCATGAATTCTGAGACGCTGTTGGAAGATTTTAGAGAGAACCAGGAATTATGCCTTGCTCTCTAGTACACCGAGCAGTTTCGGAGGTACAAGGAACTGTGCACCCAATATTCTGAGCACCCATGAGCATTGCCATACTCTAAGGTAAAATAGTTTATCAGGGTAGCAGGTAAAGCTGGGACAACCGCACTCAGACTAGATAGATAGATAGATGGAAAGACAGACAGACAGACAGACAGACAGACAGACAGATTTATATCCATTCATGTGGAGTTTTACATCAAATGCATTCACTGAAATTCTCTCTACATAAAGTCTAAAAACTGCAAAGGTTAGTCCAGAAAGTATGATAAACTCCATCAAATACTGTTTTTCTTCCCTTAATCTCTAGTATTAAACACTGTGCATGGCACATTGAGAGCAATAATGTTAGTTGGATGAGTGGTCTAACCCTTGCATGCACGGTCAGGAGAAAAGGGTGTAAATTAGTGCCATCTGGTGGTGGCCATGAGTAACAACGGAGCTGAGAACAACATACATTAAAGACTCTTAAGAAAGTGTTCCTTTGGGAGTCAGCCAGGGTTATACCTGAGTTCCATCAGCACTGGGGGAAGTTGGCTTCAGCTCTGGGTCTATCTCAGAAGGATCTATAGGACTTCCATAATTCTTGTTTTCCACATTTTCAGATACAGTGACCTGTGAACATATTAAAGATGCTTATCCAACTTTGAAATAAGTAGTAGCACATTTGCTGTAAAGTTCTTTATAAAGTCTTTGATTCTGTTTATACCATGTTCTCTCACAGACATGACCAGACAAGTAAACCTGGAAACTTAGGTCCCCAAATCAAAACACCAATCACAAAGTCACCTCATCCATTATTCCTAGAAGGTAAATTCCTTCCACACTTTGGAGGCAATTACTAAAATTTCTGTGACTCTTTATTCTCATTGTTGACCACATTTTTGGATAAAAGATATTCTCATTTTATACTAGCAGCCAACTACTAGAATGACTACTAGCACAGACAGATGCCTAAATGCACTCATGAGAGAGAATCCTCATGAGAGAATGAGAATCCTATATTTAAATAGATAGCATAAAGTTAATGTTCTCAAAGAATTGCTTAAAAGAGGCTTAAAAGGATTGCTTAAAAGAACAGGCATAATGGAATATGCCTTTACTCATTTTTATAGTACTCACTTGATTCCAAGTTTTTTTCCTTAAGCCCAAATTACCCTGAATATTTATATTACAGGACAAGTAACTTTCTCTTCTTCTAACATTTTTACACGAACCATTTTGTTTCTTCTCAAACTTGTCTCTGTGTTTGTATGCGTGGCCTCATTTTATTTTAGTTAAACATGTCAGGTGAAATGTCACATCTATTTTATTAATTATTGAAGTCTGTTATCAAAGAATCAGGCAAAATAAATGATTTCAACAAATATTTCTGCACTTAGGAACACTATTTCTGTTTTACTAAAATATGCCACAGTTGAATCTGGAAGAGGTGGGTGTAACACTGGATGTTCTTCATTGTCAGTGACATTACGGTTGCTTGGATGAAGGGGTACTGATGGACAGAGGTACATCCTGGATGTTGGTTCAGACTTTAGTAAGGGCTGAATGAGAGGAAGTGTGTGTGTGTGTGTGTGTGTGTGTGTGTGTGTGTGTGTGTGTGTGTGTGTGTGTGTGACTGCCTGTCAACTCTAGAGACCTCTGTAGTCCCTAGAAAACTATAGCAAAGACAAGCTTATGTGATTCCCTTCCCTTTAATCTGCTCAGACCCCAGCCGTGGAACATCAGTCCCTCCATCGTTCACTGCACCTCTCAGAGTGGTGTCAGTCAGGGCATTTCCCAGGCCTCTGACTGCCCTGGACTCCTACCACGTACTGTGATGCCTCTCAAAAAGTGTGACTCGGAAGAATGCGATGGTGTATAGCCCCAGCATGGCTGCCAAGTATCGGCACCACTGTGTAGTGAGGGTTTTCAGGCTCATGTCCTGGGGCAGTCCCTTTACTTCAGAAAGGGAGGCTGGGAACACAGGGTCTGGAAATGCCTCCTCACATAACCCAGTAATAGAGTGAGATCAGCAGCACTGAGCCTGAGAGGAAGGCTCATGGTGCCTTACCTGGGCTGGCAGCTCCACTTTGACAGATATGTCTTTGCTTGCATACATGGGGTTTTCAAATATCACTGGCTGCTTTCCCACCTCCATGCCGAAATGCTCACTCTGATGGGGGAAGGGAAGAGAGGTCAGGCCACATGGACAGGACAGTGCTCTACTCAAGTTACTGAAAACTAGGAGGGCTGAAGAGACAATGGAGGGGTAGCAGGAGAGAGCCAGGGGTTCCCAATGGCAACTCATTATTTAAACTACCATAAAGGTGCTAAATTATCTGGTCCAAAAAAAAGAGAAAACATTCCCCATAACTGAATTCTCTATGACCCCTTAATGTAAAACAATGCACTTTGGGATGGGGTTTGAACAGTAGAGAAGGTGGGTAGTCGAAGGAATTAAAAAAGGAGAATAAGTAGAGTGGAAAGTAAGAGAGAAACAGATAATGTAGTCTCCAGGCATGGCAAAAACTGAAAAATTCAGGGGAAAGACAAAATATTGGAAGTTAGTTCCCAGTACAGACTATGAACAGTCTCCTAGACCCTTATGTGCTAGACCCTTATGAAGTAGCTCATCTGGCCCTCCCAGGACCTGTACTTGTACCCATTCTACAGACAGAAACAGTGAGGTCGGAGAGCAAACTCTACCCTCTTTATAACATCAAAGGTGACAAAGCCATGGTTTCAATCAACCCTAAAAAACACTATTTCCCAACTCCACATGATGGAAAGAATGTGACATATTATAGAGTAGGGAATTACATATAAGATATATGGGGCCGGGAGTTTGGCCTAGTGATAGAGTGCTTGCCTAGCATACACGAAGACCCGGGTTCAATTCCTCGGTACCACATACATCGTAAAAACCTGGACGTGGTGCTGAGGCTCAATTGGTAGAGAAAGTCCAAGGACAGTGCTCAGGCTCTGAGCCCAAGCCCAGGACTGGCAAAAAAAAAAAAGATATATGTAAATAAAAAGTCATCAAATAAAAATAAAATATCATGTTCTCTCTCCACCCTTAAACTGCTCATAAAACTCATTACGATTCCAAGTAAGCTTGAGACCCTTCATGGTTCCAATCAAACAGAGTAGCTTACAAGAGGGGTAAATTTCAATTTTATTACTGTTATTGATATACTTAGACCCAATTCCTACAACAAATGTAATGTTTCTTAACTTGGCCTACATAGTGTAGAGCTTGTTCTTTATTTTTTATTTACTTATTTTTTGCCAGTCCTGGGGCCTGAACTCAGGGCCTCAGCACTGTCCTTGGTCTTTCTTCAAGGTTAGAGCTCTACCACTTGAGCCACTGCACCACTTCTGGCTTTTCTATGTATGTGGTACCGAGGTATCAAATCTGGTTCTTCATGCAAGCTAGGCAAGCACTCTACCACTAGGCCAAACTTCTGGCCAGAGCTTATTCTTTATTTCAATATTCCCAATGTTACTATATAACTTTGTAAAAAGTATTTCTTTTCTAAGATAAATGGCAACCTTCAAATCATCATTGGGAAATCAGACTCACCAGGGCCATTGATCTGTCAATATCAGTCTCAGGACCAAAACCAGCTACTCCAATATCCATATTGACATCAGCCCCTGACCTGAAGGTCACCCCACTTCCATTTTCAGAGGGCTTGACAAGACTGCTTAAGCTGAAAGTAACCAAAACAAATTCTTATTAGTTAAAAGAAACGTTGCAATCTCTCCTTTCCCTCCACTTTGCTAAATCTTAAAGGAAATATGCAGCTCCCACTCAGATATGTGCATGAACTGTGGTGGTTAAGGCCCCTGGTCTTCCTGAACACACTTGAGGACATTCCCAGACACTGAGACCTGAGACATCCAGGAGGGACACTGGCAGAAAGAAAGCCCAGTGGGATACCCAGAGCTTGGCCTCTGTGCAGGCCAACAGGATGACCACCAGGGGCATAACCACCTGGGCTACAAAAATGATCTGTCATCAACTTGAAGATGTGGTGCGTGGTGACTGCTTTAAACCCTCCTGACATTCTGTTTCTACAGAAATAGTGGACTGACTGTTGTATTCTTTTAAAACTTAATTCATCCACTGGGTCATATTCACCCCCAGGCCTCAAATCCATGTTCCACAGAATACAACTGACCTTGGCAGCTTAGGCAGAGCAGGTAGAAGGGATCCCGTTTTCTTATAGTGGAAAAATCCTACAAGTGCCAGAGCTCCAATGATGATGATCAGGAGAAAGGTCAACAGCACAGCCATCGCTGCAGTGAGATGGAAGAAACAAAGCCGTTAACATGAGGAAAAAAGAACTTAGCTGTGGAAGATGAAGGCTAGAATCATTCAAAGACTGGGTGAAAAAGAATGTCTGACAGGAAGGAGCCAGTGGCTCTTGCCTTTAATCCTTGCCAGTCAGGAGGTTAAGATGTCAGGATCAAAATTTGAAGCCAGCTTGAGCAGGAAAGTCCTTTGAGCTGTGGCTCAAGTGGTGGAATGCTAGCTTGAAAGAAAAGGCCAAGCAAGAGCATGAAGCCCTACATTCACGCCCCACTAACAGCACAAACAAACAACAACAACAAAATAATGTATGACAGCCAGATGTGGTGGCTCACACCTACTCTGGAGGCTGAGATCTGAGGATCAAGATTCAAAAACAGCCTGGGCACAAAAGAACCTGAGACTCTTCTCTCCAATTAACCTCTAGAAAATGGAAAGTGGGGCTTGGCTCAAGAGTAGGGTGATAGCCTGGAGCTGAAGAGCTCAGGGACAGCACCCAGGCCAAGTTCAAGTCCCATGACTCACAAAACAATAATAATATGTGACAGTTTTAAATTTAGGGGTTACAACTATTACATCCAGGTTGCTCATTCTAGCTATGTATCTTTGATGATGCAAAGGCGTGAACTCTGAGCCTCACTCTTGCTAGATAAATGTATACCTGAGCCATGTCCCAGTTTCTATTTCCTTTCTTTATTGTTGTATCAATAGGTGTAGAATATATAGTAATATTCCCTTGCATGTTCCAAATACAGGATTTTTTAATGCTAGCTTTAAAGTTGTAATTCTCCTAAGTCATCTCACAGCCACCAAATTTACATGATGATCATTTCTTGCATCTCTCCTTTGGTTCTGTTTAGTCTACATAGATTCTTATCTATTTTATTAATTTTATCAAAAAAAGAAGCCCCGTACAGGTTGCTCAGACTCATAACACTTACTTGTCCCTGGAGGGAGGCCTTTAGAAAGCCCAATTTCACAATATGCACCTGTGTAGCCACTGGAACACCTGGAAGTAAGAGGAGAACCTTCACTGTTCATGTTGCTCTCTTGGGTTTTACTGCAACTTTATGGGAACACACAGTGACAGAGTTTCAATCAGATAAATGACATGTCCATAAAGCACTAGAGCCCATGCAAGGTACCTTTCTGCTCATCCTGCTGAAAGAGCAGTGGTCTGATTCTAGGATTCACTTTCAAAGGAGTAACTGTGACACTTACAGGGCCACTCACATCCAATAAACCCACAGTTGTTGTCCTTATACCCAGGAATTCTCCCCCAGAGAGTAAAGATGGGCCCCCAGGTGGTATTTTCCTATGACATGCTTTCATGAAGCTTGTTCAGAATACAGAGAGCCTGGGAGTGAGCATTTTAACCCACTGCCCAGGCCACCTGTTCTAGTCTGAGAAGCCCTGCCTTAGTTTCCATGGACTCTTTTAAAGGAAGACTGGCTGCTTAAAATGTGAAAATAAGTGAGTTGACAAAGTTCCTGTGCTTTATCTCGAGCTCCTGTTAACATCTCAATTCCCCCAGAAGAGCAAGGCCTGCAGCTGGAACTTCAGCATTCAGACTTACTTGCATTTGGGGAGGTCATTCTCATCAAAGTAGCAGCTTCCTCCGTGCATACATCTGCATGGCGTGGGCATGGTGACAGGAAGTTCGATGGCTGTAGAAGGGAAAATCAGGCATGTGTTGGTCAGCCATGCAAAGTGGAGCTCCCACACCATTCAGTCTTGTCCAGGGCTGGGGCTGGGGCCTGAAGGAGTGGCCCAAATATTCTAGTTCTGCTAAGTCAAGTGAATTCCTTTATCAATAAGGAAGTCCCAGGTGTGGGGGGGGAGAGTGGGGAGAAAAAGCATCTCACCTCCCCAACACCCCACAAAAGAGTAGAGAGAGACAAAGTTCTATATTAGTCACTAAAAGTGACTGATGGTTAGAAAATCTCTTAAATTTATCTCATCGTCCAGAAACAAGGACATACTAAATCCACTAGCACAACGATGTTCATTGCAGCACTATTTACCATAGCAAAGATATGGAACCAACCCAGATGCCCCTTAGTTGAGGAATGGATCAACAAGATGTGGTATTGATACACAATGGAATTCTATGCTGCCATCAGAAAGAACAACATCGCCCCATTTGTAAGAAAATGGAAAGACTTAGAAAAAATCATATTAAGTGTAATAAACCAGACTCCAAGAAACATAAACTCAATGGTTTCCCTCATTTGTCATAATCAGCAGAAACCTTGGGCTCTCCTAGCAGATATTTACAATAGAACAAAACCTAGATACATAAGGCCATATAGTATGACTCTAAATGAAAGGACCTCTAGGATACAGAAACAAAAGCATATAAGGAGTGATTGTTGTCCTTAATGTACTATGTTATCTCTCATCTCTTTTGCTGTCCCTTGGTTATCTCATATTGTTACAGTATTTCACCTTGTTATCTGATATATTGTATACATGCATATTTGGTTATTTGAAGTCAGATAGGGAAGGGGGGGAAACAAGATGAGGGGCGGGGGTGAGGGGAGGGAAATGGGGACCAAGACATGAGAAAGGGTATCAGTGTATGTGAAGTAATGCACCCTCTGTCCGATAAATACAATGTAACCCTTCTATTAATTACAATAGAAAATATATGGAAAAAAATTTATCTCTACATTGAAGTTCTTCAAAATCCCCTCTGAGAACCATTAAGATTAAGAGTTTCAAAACTGCAACATGCGAGACCTTAGTGGCTTAGGCCTGTAATCCTAGCTACACAAGAAGCTGAGATCCAAGGATCTTAATTCAAAGTCAACCCAGATAGGAAAAACTCCATGAGACTCTTATCTCCAGTTAACTCTCAAAAAGCCAGAAATGGAGTTGTAGCCCAAAGTGGTAGAGCACTATACTTGAGCATAAAAGCTCGGGGACAGTGCCCAAGCCGTGAGTTCAAGCTCTAAGTCTGGCACAAAAACAAAACCAAAGGAACAAATAAGAGGCACCAAAGCATCAAAAGACCAGTCAATAGGTGGACACATTTGAAAATGAAGCCACCTCATTTTTAAAATTCATTCTCTGGGTTACTTCTGCCTGATTAACCCTTTCCCCCACAACTTTCCCGTACTCTGTGGATGTGATTGATGGCTCCTGTATGCTTCAAGGTCTTCAAAGACATATGGAGACTTTATTTAGGAGTGGGTTTGTGCTCTTCACCCCAGCCCCAAGGCTTAGCTCTTCACTTTGGGCTCTCATTATTGGAGAAGCCAATCCTGAACATTCTTCCTAAAAGAGCAAGGCCATCCATGCCACCCACATCCTTCTCAGTCATTTTGGCACCTTCACCTCCTGACCTATTATATGTTTGCAGTGTCTGTATTTATTATCTTATTAAAAACTAAACTCAATGACACCAAGGAACTTGGTTTTATCCATCTAGTATGCATTTACTTATTACTGATTGAACCGATTAAGTCATACCAAACCAGGGCCCTACATGGATGACCGCTATCAATAATTTATTTACTTTGGCTAAGGTCATTTTAAATGAGAATCTCAATACAACCTACTTGGTTAAATTTTTTTCTACCGGGCATTGATGGCTCATGCCTGTAATCTTAGCTACTCAAGAGGCCCAGTTCTAAATATTACAGTTGGAAGCCAACCCGAGCAGGAAAGCCTAGGAGACTTTCAGCTCCAATTAACCACCAGGAAATCAGAAATGGAGTTCAGGGAGAGTGCCCAGGAACTGAGTTCAAGCCCCATGGCTGACAAATAAATATATGTGTGTGTATATATATATATATAGTAATATATGAATGGCAGCGGACTCAACAGCTGTTCTACAATAAACATCAGAATACCCAGGTGAGGTGGTGCATGCCTGTAACCCTAGCTACTCAGGAGGCTGAGATCTGAGGATCATGGTTCAAAGCCAGCCTGGGCACTAAAGACTGTGAGACTCTTATCACCAAATAACCACTAGAAAAGTGGAAGTGGTGCTGTGGCTCCAGGGTAGGGCTGTAGCCTTGAGCTGAAGAGCTCAGGGACAGTGCCCAGAGCCCAAGCCCCACAACCCACAAAAATAAAAGAGAGAGAGAGAGAGAGAGAGAGAGAGAGAGAGAGAGAGAGAGAGAGAGAGAGAGAGAGAATAATACATCTTTAGCACAAAGCAGATCTCTAAGGCTATTTTGTTCAAAATATTGCTTTTAGTATTGGACCCTTGCCATTATTTCTCTAGCTGTGTTGGTATGAGCATAGGGGTAAGGGTAAAGAGGAGAAAGGAAACATTTTTTCCCCCTCTTGAGTTCATCCTCCAAACCTGACAACTTTTTTAATTTACTTGGGATAAAAGTTCAAAGGGTAGATTCTTGTTTGGTCACTTTGGCCCCCTGGTGGTAGAAGGTTTTTAGTTTCCCTGCAACTAAAATTGTGAAGGTCCCCTACAATGTTAGTCATAAAATAAGCTGCAGGATGACTTCTTAACGTGCTTGTTTAGCTAGCACGGTAGTTGGGAACATTCACTATTCACTTAGACCTGTTAAGTGCTTAATTGAAAAGTCACTGAGAAGAGGTCTTTCCAAAGACAGATCCTCCATAGCATTTGCAATGGGAATTAAATCACTGCTTCCTAATTCTGGTCTTTGTTTCCCAACAGCATATGGTATCTTCCAAAATATGGCCTTTCTATCATTTGTTATAATTCTGAAATAAATATGCGATAAACACAGTGTATAAATTCCTCCCACCTGGGGAATATGGTTCTTGGCCTGGAGGACTTCAGGAAGGCTGAGTAAATTCTGAGACAAGAATGCAGTGAGGGATAAAGGAATGAGGAAGAGGCCTTGTAGAAAACATTCTTCACAGTGTCTTTACAAAACAATGGAACTACGTATTTGGGAGTACTGGACACAAAGCCTTCAAATCTTAATCAATAATTCTCAGAAATCATGGGTCCCACTCAACTCTGTTCATGTTTCTCACCCCACCCTGCTCTGCAAAGGACCCAGTACACAGGATTCTTCTGGCTCCTGAAAGGCCCGTGTTGGCTCAGGTGGTTCCCTACCTGCATCACACTCAACAGTGCTTCCAGGGAGGAAGTTGGAGCCTTGGGGACAGGCACAGCTGTATCCACCAGGTCTCAATAGACAGAGGTGACTGCAGACCTCTTTGCAAGGGTTGGACACTGGAAGGAAGATCAGAACATCAGTTAGGGCCCAGAAGGAGATTGAATAGTCAACTGAGGGTACACTTATCAACTCAGTGTGGCTATGCTAAGTGATGGTAGGGCCCAAGTGACATCCCAACAGCTCCAGGCCATGTGCTGCCATCATATTCACCCTCATTTTCACCACCATCCTTGCTGCTCCCCTAACACAGTCGCTCCCTAGGCCATCCATGCCACTTACGTACTACTCCCATTTTTATTGGCATCACTTAGCTCCTCTGTGCCCTGGGAGACCTGAAAAGTGGGCATCTATTTTCTTCACTGGCTAACTTCAAAATTTCATCAATGATAAATAAGTTGAAATGGTACAAAATACCAGTAAGAACCACTGCTAAGGTCAAGATTTGTCCTTATCCAAATAGTTATACAGATGGCCTGCCCAATGCATATAATAGACAAAATTTCCACTGTAGCCATCCATGGAGACCTTGGGCTTTAATTTCCTGATTTACAACAAAAGGAAATTTATAGCTGTGGCTCATCTGGAGCTATTCAAAATATAAATCTTCATTCCCACAAACTCAGATTCAAATTGGTCTGGAGTTTGAATATGAGCATTAAAGCTCCTCATTTAATAGCATTTGATCTCCAGTTTTATCTTTTGAGTCTAAATGGCTTAAAGCACCTATCCATACTGACACCTACATAAATGTATACACACACACCTCTCACCTGTACCAAAAGTAGCCTATTATCCCTTTCTACCCTTTCCCAACTCTGTAGCCATTATTCTGAAATGATAACAAAGAGTATTTATTCCAAGGCTGAGAATTACCTGACTTATTATATCTAAATTGATGAAAGATTCGAACTTGTGTGAGCCAAGGGTTCACAGACAATATTTTCTCTTTATTTCCTTGTCCAAATTTATTTTTACTCCATACTTCTCCCTTCTCCTTTGCTACCCAGTATAACTGGTCTTCGAAGATATCCAGATTGAAAGGCTTGATTGCTGCTCATACATTGTAGTAAAACAAAACAAAAGATATAGTTATGAACAACACAATATCCTATGGGATATCCCATGTCTAATGGGATTCTGCTTCAATTATCCCTTAATACAATGCCTTGAAAGTCCAGGTTTTTCAGGGGCAAACACTGTATACTGAGAAAGTACTACATTGAATGATTAAGATGACAGAAATTAAACAAAACAATTTAAACAAAAGCAAAATCATATAGGGCACTAGCTCACTTCCAACTTGCTGATTCTATTCCATTTAGGGAAAACAATTTGTAAAACAGGGATTTCCTTTCTATTTCTCTTTTGGATGTAAGACAACACTGGTCAGTTAGAAAGAAATGTGATAAGTACTAGATCTGCAGTTTTGCAGACTCTGGATAAGAAAACCAAATGCTACTTTCCTTCCAGATGTTTCCAGCTGTGCATAATGAGCAACCTGGCACAAAAGAATGTATGTATCCAGAAGCAATTAATATGTACACATGAGCAACACCTCGGGAATAATATAAATTATTTCAGTGTCTGCTCCTGAGAAACATTTTTTAACTATGTAGAAGGGGCCCCTGAAGAGACTTAATTATTACTAATGAATGAACTTTCACTTTATTCAGAAACTATATAAACCACTTTCTAAAACCAAGGTTGCTTCTTGAGAAAATAGGAAAATACATTCAAACCATATTAGTAAATTATTTACTGTATTAAGTCCAAACTCATTTCCTACCTTCATTTACAATGATTCTCCTATCTGTGCCATCATATTTTATGGTTTCGATCACATCTTCCTTGGAATCACTCCAATAGATCCGGTCATTGTTCAGATAATCTATGGTAAGACCAGTTGGCCAGCCAAGGTCCTGGGAAACCAGGACGCTGCGGTGCTCGCCATTCATCCAGGCAGACTCAATTTTAGGTTCTTTTCCCTGGTCAGTCCAGAACATAAGCCTGCAACAGAAATTTTCTTTACTGTAGTAACTCAACTAATGTATCTCTTTTTCTACCACCGAGCCTTGAGTGTTACTGACAGCTTTTTAACCAAGAGCTTTTGCACTGAGATATGAGTGCTAAGTGACACTGTTTACATCAACTCTGCTAAAGACAAGGAGAGCCTCTTTGCCTCTAAGCTCTTATATGTATAACATAGGCAAAGCAATGACTGATGCTGAGGTCAAATCCACATTACAAGTTAGTCTTTGTCAGGAAAAATTGTTTCAAGTGTCCCTGTTAAGGTTCTGAGGATAGAACTTAACATGTAAATAACAGAATCAAAGTAATAATAACTCATAGTGTTTTATGTACAAATACTACTATAACCATAAAAGGTTATACTGGACCTATCCAAACAGGGGAAGTATTGGGGGGTAACCAAAAAACAGATAAAATTCAAGGTGTCACTATTCTGAAATTAAGTATGTATATAATTATCCAGATAATTGTTATGAAATTAAGGGGGAAAAGTGCCCAGACTAGTTTTCATGCTGAGATGATTCTTAAACAAGCTACAAATGAATAATACATCTGTATAAATGTGTTATTTTATAAATTTTAATACTAGGAGAATAAATGCTTTGTATATCCAATAAAACAGAACCACATTCTTAGCTGAATTGCAA
Source organism: Megascapheus bottae (assembly GCF_031878675.1). NCBI lineage: Eukaryota > Metazoa > Chordata > Mammalia > Rodentia > Geomyidae > Megascapheus > Megascapheus bottae. The sequence continues at coordinate 13,000,068 of NC_143520.1, read as the reverse complement.
TCAACAGATTATCTTTAAAGTGTCAAAATGTAAAAAAAAATCCTATTGAAACGTTCACTTAAAGCAGTTAAAAGCACACTGTTAAAATTCAGACAAGAAACTAATGAACTCAGAAAGATTTCTCAGGTATGTTCTCAAAGGAATTCTTTCAAAACTCATTGGTCCTACAAGATCCCATGATATAGTCTAGTCCTCTAACCCATCATAAATCCCACCATAAAAAATGACTGAAGGACAGATGTGGATTGTTCATGCCTGTAATCTTAGTTGCTGTGGAGGCTGAGTTCAGAGAATCACAGTTTGAAGCCAGCCCAGGCAGAAAGTCTATGAGACTACATAACCAAAATAACCAATAGAAAACAAGGCTGAGCTGTGCCTCAAGTGGAAGAATGCCAGCTAAGCAATCAAGCCAAGAAAGTAGGAAATAGAAATAAAATAACTGCCAGATACCAGTAGCTCACATGTAATAATTCTAGTTGCTCAGGAGGCTGAGATCTGGGGCTCAAGGTTCACAGCCCAACCCAGACAGGTAAGTCTATGAGACTCTTATCTCCAATCAATCACCCAAAAGCTGGAAGTGAAGCTGTGGCTCAAGTGGCAGAGCTCTAGCCTTAAACAAGTGAACCTTAAGGGCAGTGCCAAGACCCTGAGTTCAAACCTCAGGACTAGCACCAAAAAAATTATTAATTAATTAAATCAAAGGCCAGTTTCAATACAACTAGTAAGAAAACCTTGAAGGTATGTAATTTGATGAGGATCCAGAGGGAGAATCTCTAGAACATTTACAATTCCTTTTAAGTACTTACCCTAGCTTGGGATTCACAACAATTGCAGCTGGTTGATCCAGTTGAGTAGTAATCAGCCACTTTCTATACCTTCCATCCAGTCTAGCCACTTCAATCCGTTGACTCTTGGCATCTGACCAGTAAATATGCCTGAATGCAGAGGAGCAACATTAAACAACAGGAAAATCTAGATGGATCATTTCAAGGAAAGAGGCTTGAAGATGAGAAAGATTTTAAAGTTCTAGCCAGTGAGATGAGTACACAGATCAGTAATCTCTTCAGCCCAGGGGCCATCTTTGGAAGGTTCTGGATGTAAGCCGCCGAGGATCAGTTATGGTGCTGCACACAGCAGTGAGCCTGGTCAAAGATCTAGTTGGTTACCAGACATGGACTTCCAGCTCCCAGTCAGAGGCATTATTGAGCTGCACCCATACCTAGGTCAGGCAGAACTTGAACTTGTACCATGAAGAGTAGACAGCTCTTGCCAGGAAGACAGAATAGGCAAGAGGGAGACATGTAACAAATTTACCTTCCAACCCAGTCCACTGCTAATCCATCTGGCTGCATTATATATTTCAGGCCCAGGTCAACTTCTTGTATGGGATTATTGCTGCCGGATTCAAAGTTGGGGATGTAGGCACGTTTGATAGCACCAAACTTAGAGCCCTGGGCTAGCACTGTATAATACACAACACCTATAGAGGAAGACACACGTCCAGACTCACATTAGGAGCAGGTAAGAAAGGAGCTGGAATCTAATCAAGAACTTAATTACTGAATATTCAACATCTTTATAATACCAACAATTTAATTGTCAAAGTGATCAAGCCTCAAAATTTATCAAACTTAACTACAAATTACTCCACAGATCACTTTTTGGTTCCTATTCGAAGGTAATTCACTAAAATACGTATTGGCCAAAAGCCTATTCCCTTCATTAAGAACAAAGTGTATTTTCTAAGATAGAATGTATAGATAAACCAGATTAGACTTCTGACAACTTGAAGTCATGCTTAGTATTAATGTCAATTTTTTTTAAAGCCAGGTAGACAAAAAGTCATTTTTTATTGTCAGTTTTTAAGAGCAGTATATGACAGGTATTGTTAAATCATAAGAATACTGGTGGATTTTTTGGAAATGGGGTCTTGCTACATAGTTCAGGCTGGCCTTGAACTGGCAATCCTCCTGCCCCAGTCTCCTAAGAACTGAGATCACAAGCATATACCAGAACTCAGGGCATAAGACCGTGACTTTCAAGGCATTAGGCACATGCTGCTTTCTTAGATATGCAGCATTCTTGAAATATTTACTATAAAAAAAGGAAAAAGAAATAAAGGAACAAAGAAGGACATAAAATCTTATTGTATGTGTGAATAATATATATTTCATATGTATTATTCCATTCAATCTTCAAAACAGCTCACAGAAGTAGGTATAAGGAATAATATTACTATATTATCTTTTAGATGAAATAATTGAGCCCCAGGGAATTGTAACAATTGCTTAAGGTGATGAATTTGTAGACAAAGGAGGCCAGGATAGAAGCCAAGTTTGTAGACATAACAGACAAAAGTCAATACCAGGCATAATTCACATTTTTTCTTCAAGCAGTTAAGATTTTCAGGCACACTGCCACATATATAGTGCTCCATGCTAAGCCAGATGCTAGAACATGTAGAAATGAATCCAATCACATCTCCGAAGAGCACGTGTAGGGACCACGGACAGCGAGATATATAGCTCAGTGTAATGTGTCCTGGTAGAAGACTGCTGTGGCTCATAGCAGCCCTGCTGAGAGCAGCCATCCAAGATGTCACAAAGGCCAGGGTACTGAAAACAGGTCTGGAAGCCCACATGGAAATTTCGCAAGCATAAAATGATAGGAGTTACATGAGCAAAGGTAAGGAAGTAATAAAATGAAGGTATGGAGAAATCAGAAAAGGTTGACAGGAGCCTAAGGGTAGCATAAAATGTCAGCAGCATGCCCACTGGGAGTTTCCTTATTCATTCACTCAATAAAGTCCACATGTTAAAAATAAACACATACTCCAAGTTCACCATCTAAATATCCAATAAAGTCAATTCATATGAGGGATGGATGCCAGTGTTGATACTCACTGAGGCCTATGCCCTCAGGATCCCAATCATAATCGATAGTTTGGATGCGTTCCTCCTCTTCAAGATACTCTGAGAACTTCTTAGATGAGATATTGTACTTTCGAATGCGAACATTCTCAGGCAGAAGAAACAAAGGTGGGTCCCCTGTGGAGGGGGAAAAATCAAGAGCTGTTTTATCTTGTTTGAATTTTACAAACTTTAAGATGTGACCTATGACATAAAATACATAGCAAGTATTTTTCTCTTCCTCTACAAAGAAAATGAATGGGGTTTTTTGGTCAGTCATGGGGCATGAACTCTGGGCCTGGGCTGTCCCTGAGCTCTTCGGCTCAAGGTTACCGCCCTACCCCTAGAGCCACAGCACCACTTCCATTTTTTTCTAGTGGTTAGTTGGAGATAAGAGCCTCGGGGTCTTTAGTGCCTGGGCCGCATTTGAACTGAGATCCTCAGATCTCAGTCTCCTGTGTAGCTACGATTACAGGTATGAGCCACTGTGCCCAGGAACAAATGGATTTTTAAATAGGAATCTGACCAACTCTGTTAATTAATAAGGCTCACTATCCTTCAAAATTACAAAAACTCTGTATATTTTGGGCTCCAATACAAATAGAAAGCTACATCTGCCAGGAACATTATTCTGTAATCCTTAGTGGAAATGTAAACAAGCCTGAGATGCCTACAAAGAGACTTCGTTGCATTGCAAGTTTCTACCTTGCCCACTGACATTAAAACAGACAAGACGGCTAGGCCTCAGCAGCTCACGCCTGTAACCCTAGCTATTCAGGTTGAGATCTGAGGATTATGATTCAAAGCCAGCCTGAGCAGGAAAGTCTGTGAGACTCTTATATCCAATTAACCATCAAAAAGCTGGAAGTAGAACTGTGGCTTCAGTGGTAGAGTGCTCACAAAAGCACAAAAGCACAAAAGCACAAAAGCTCAGGGATAGCACATCCAGGCCCTGAGTTCAAGCCCCAGGCACAAAAAATAAAAATAAAAATAACAAATAAAAACAGATAAGACTGTAGATATTCTATTTCACAAGACAAATATAACATTCACAATTTCACAAAACTTTAGTAGGGGAGTTTTCACTTTTTTCCCTGACAAGTTTTATTATTCTTTTAGCAAATAATGATCTCCATAATGCAATTTAACTTCTAGCTAATGTGGGGGGTGGGGAGTCACTCATGATTTTAAAAAAAATGTTTACCTAAATTAGATCTTTTAACAATGACTCATTCTAAGAAGCTTGTCTAGAATTGTTAAAATGTAACTTACTTGCAAAATGTCAATCAAATGTAATTTAAGTACTTTCTTAATCTTGACATTCTGTTTCATATGAATATTCTAATTTATGCCACTCATCTCCTTAATTAAAAGAGTTGGACTTCCTTAAATTTACTGTTTAATACAGACCAACTGTTCACATGCTTTAACTATAATTTTTCTGTCCACTATCAGAAATGTTTGGAAGATAAAACATTTAAGTATGCTATTCAAATGCATATGAAGCATGCCCAATTTATAAGAATATAATGTATGGCCATTTTGCCCTCAATTTAAAAAGTGAAAGCTATTTTCGTGCTAATTTTCTTAAACTCTAGAACAAATTTCAAATCCCAAACAAAGGCCTATACTCTTTCACTAGGATGTGCTGATTTACATCTGATCTCTGAAATTTAGAATATAATACCTCAGACTTATATTCTTCTCAGCTTGTGTTTTCTATCTAGAATTTATTACTGCTTTTCATCTCGCCTGAGTCTCAGACACTAACACTAGCTTGAAATGTAAAACCCATGATTGAAATTCTCAGTGGCCGGGGCTCCATCCTGTCTGTGCTCAGTGGTCCTTGAACAATAGCAAGAAGCAAAGTCAGCAGTGTCCTTGACTTGCCCTAAATCAAAGTCCTTTGTGCTCATCTTGAATTGCTTAGTTTTAGATCTCATGGAGTGGGAGTGGAAGGGCTGCCTTCATTTCTTTCTGTTGATGACTGTCTTATGACAAGCTTGTGCTATTGTTTTGAGTCTTCCAGAGGTTAACATCCTGTCCATGTTTGACAGTTTTATCACAGTGAAAATGAGACTACATCAAGAAAATAAGAAATTCCTGAGTAATCTCCATCCTGACATATTTGTTGGGAGATAGTGGTTACTATTGTAAACTGGAAGAAGAGAAGAGGAAACAATAAGACAGAGACTAGGTAGGTGTTGGAGGAGAATTAGCTGGCCAGTTTTTTAACTTCTTTTTAGAAGTTTAATCTTCCTTTTAGAAGGTTCAGAATCAAAGGTTTATTTCCTCGTATAGTATACTTGTCAGCTTTTCTCTCTCCCCGGAGTCACTTGATGTTGAGGTGAACTCAACCTACCGTCAGCTGCACATCGTTCTCCATGGTGAGTGCTCATGGACTGGAAGCCAGCAGCACAGAAACATTCATAGCTTCCTTTGGTATTTTCACAGTGCTGAGGACAAGTTCCAAATTGTTCGCATTCGTTGATGTCTATAGGCAAAATGAAATTAAACATTAAAACTGTTCCAATCTATTTCCAGACCCCATTTTAATTTAAATATACATTCCTAAGCAATGGGGGACAAAAAAATACAGATGAAAACAAGCAATGACACTAGCATTTGAGGAACACTTACTAAATTTCAGAAAGTGTTTCACATGCTTTTCCTCACTTAGAAAGAAAAAAATCTATCAAATATGGAGTATCATTAGGCCAAAAAGTTCCAAAACTGATCAAATAGAAACAATTAGAACTAAAATATGTTCTTTTATAAAACAGCAAAGCAAATTTTCACTTTCAGAAAACATTTGTAGAACTGGTACTGCCCTCAGCTCATTAATTTTAGGAATAAGAGTCATTTCTATGCTACTCCAATTGACTTTTATGCTTCAGCATACGAAAGAACCCTTCAAATAATCTGAATATAACATATGAATAAACAGTAACTTATTATGATGTCTTTTATTAATTACAATATAATAAATTTTATTACTTAATTTAATGTATAGCCTAAATTATTTATTCTAAAAATTAATTAATAAAATAAATTCATACTTAAAATAATACTACATAATAAAAGACATTTAAAAAGCATAGTCATCACTGACAACCTTGATGAGTTATTTTTCATCTCCCCACCCTACAATTCGAGTATGCTTTAGCACAATAGATCTGTAATATGTGTTACTTAAGATCAAGAGAGAAATCTTTGTTTGATTTTTAAAATTTGATTTTAACCAGGTGCCAGTAACTCATGCCTGTAATCCTAACCACTCAAGAGGTTAAGATCTGAGGAATCTGAGGATCAAGAGTTAAAGCCAGTCCAGGCCGTGAAAGTCTGTGGGAACTCATCAATTAACCACCAGAAAACTGGAAGTGGTACTGTGGCTCAAAGTGGTGGAGTGCTCTCAGGAATAGGCCTAAAGTTCAAGACCCATGACCAAAAAAAGAAAAGAAGCAGCCTTCATAATAAAATCCTTCATCACTCTTATCAAATCCACAAATATTACTGTGGGTACACTATCTGCTACACACTTCCCTAGACACCAGTAAGGTAGTTTGATTCAGAGAAAGCAAGTAATTGGCATTCTTGAGTATGGGGTGGGAGTGGAGTCCTGAACTCAGGGCCTGTGCAATGTCCCTAAGCCTGACTCCTCTCTCTCTCTCTCTCTCTCTCTCTCTCTCTCTCTCTCTCTCTCTCTCTCTCTCTCTCTCTCTCTCTCTCATAGCACTATACTACTAGAGGCTAAGCTATACTTCTGGCTTCTTGGTTATTATTTGGAGATAATAGTATCACAGACTTTCCTGCTCAAGCTGGTTTCAAACTGAAATCCCCAGATCTCAGCCACCTGAACAACCAGGACTATAGGTATAGCCATTGGTGCTCGATTCATTCTTGACTATTTTAATGACTCAGGAATTACATCATAATTTAGTAAAAGGAAATAGGGAGAAAACCTATGAAGTATATGTAAGGTCCTCTTAGTAAGTATTAGAGGAAATCTATTCTACCTTGACAGGAGTTTCTGTCCAAAATATCAGCTTTGAACCCAGTTCTACAGGAACAGATAAACCCTCCTTCATTCAGTTGGGTACAATTGTGTTCACATAGATTTTCTGCACATGTTCTTTCTTTACCCAGATCTGAAAAACAAAATCCCAGAATCATTAGTGAATCATACAAGGTGGATCAGTCACAAATGAATGGTATACAATTGTCCATAATCAACTGCATAGCATCTTGAGATGACCTCTTCCCAGAGCCATTGAATGAGTAGAGGCCATCTACATTCTGTGTCCTGGGCATCACTTACACAAGGTCACCTACACAAATGTAAATAATGTTATTTCCTATTATACACAGTACTGCTACACTCATCCTCATAGCATCCGTTTCTGGCCTTCAGAACTATGAGCCCCTGTTCTCCTAATAGTTCATTCTATTCTACAAAGGTAGGTAGATAGGTAGGTAGGTAGACAGGCAGAAGACACTAATGAGACTAAAACAAAACTACAAATAAGAGAAAATTATAATACTAAATTTGCTAAATATTACTAATTAATTACATGTATCATGTTATATAGGATGTAATAAAATAGTCATGTTATGCAATTGCTGTTAGAACTACAAACTGGTAATACATAGAAAAGAACTTTCTAAAATATTCATACTAGGATGGGGATGTTGTGCAATGATAGAGCAATCATCTAGCATGTTCACAGCTCTGGGGTTAGTTCCCAGCACTGAAAAACATAAATAAATGAATAAATAAGCACTATGATTCATGTTTAAGGATTATGACATTATTTATAGTAAAAATTGTTGGAAATAACTGAATGTATGCTGAATCATATAAAATAAATTATGTTGTACTATATTTTTTTTCACATTTAAGACATCTCTGATGCACCACCATTTTAAGTGATAGTAGACTGAAATCTGAGAGTCTTGGTTTATCTCCAGTTAGCCACCAAAAAGCCAGAAGTGGAGCTGTAGACAATTGGTAGAAAGCCAGCCTGGAGTAAAAAAGCTAAGGGATAGTGCCCAGGCTCTGAGCTTAAGTCTTAGCACTGACACCAAAAAAGGAACTCATAATATCTAAGTCATTGGATTGTTGCAAGGATGAAATGAGATTATGAATGTAGTAGATGCATACAGTGATGATACAGACCAATGATAGTTAGCCATGGGCATGACTGCAGTTCATTAAACTATGTGGTTATAGTCTGCTTTATGTCATTGCATGCTTCAATTCTGTAAACCCAAGTTACTACAATGAAATGTAAAAATATGTTTACTCACTGCAACCAATTTCATCGGAATGGTCACCACAGTCATCGAAGTCATCACATATATAGTGATTTGAAATACAATTTCCATTGCCACACTTAAACTCATCTTCTGTACAAGGTTTAGGAGTTGGTTTTCTACCTGTAATTTAAGAACAGTTTGAAATTCAAATCTTTTCTCCTATGAAACAAGATGCCTCCTCTATGACAAAGGCAGTTATGACTCACTAAAGAAATGCATGCTTGCAACACTTTCCAGGATCCCTTGCAGCTAGGTTATGATATAAATAGCTCCTGCCAATGGATAGTGAGTGGTAAGTAATGTATGCCACCTCTGGGCTGAAGTTCAGGTGTCTCCAAGGTGTCTGTCTTTTCTGCTGTTCCAACACCTTCCTGCCAGTTATGCCCAGAGGTCAGCTACAAAATGGCCATAATATGGAGGAAAAAGAAGTCTGTACTGTTTTATACCACTGAGATTCTGGGATTTTGCTGACTGATTGTACACTGTACATGTCTTGTTTTCTACAGGGAATGGCATGATTAGTAGGGGAGATGGGAAGAAAAAATGGAGGAAACAAAGCTTTTAAAGAACCATTTGTATGAGGTCGGAAATAAGTATCATAACAGCATTATAATCACAGATTTATTTCTGCCAAAAAAAGAATAATAAAAGTACAAATTGAAACGTTGCCATGGTAACACCATCCCTGCTGGGATGGAGATAGCAGTGAGCACTCTTAAGAGATGACATGCTAAGATCCCCATCAGTACAAGGGATGGAAAAATGAAAAAAAATAACTATTTATATCTAAATTTTGCCAGGTAAAGTCTCCTCAGGAAAAGAAAGAAAGGAAGAAAAACATCATTGGAATCAGGGGAAATAAATTTCCTACCTTTGCCAGGCAAATTAAACTATCCAGAAAATTAAATCAACTCTCTCCTGAAATGGATGTATTTTGCGGCATTCTCAAATCAGGACAGTAAAAATAGGTCCAATGCCTGAGGGAATAACTGCAGCCACTTTGAAACTTCTCTATCAAACTAATCTATTGGGGTTTTTTTCTCTTCTGGGAAATACATTTCTATTTTTCAGAAGAGAAGTTAGATAACACCAGCTGTAACACCAGCTTAGCTCCATCTTCTCGTCTGGAGATGAGAAGGAATACTCATTTACATGCAGGGATTAGCAACTGACACCCCCAGGCTGCCAAGGAATCATGCCTCCATGGTTGAAAAGAACTCCTTAACTTGTTAAGTATGATGCAAACAATATTTAAGGTTTGCTTTCCTATATGATGAGAAAACACTGTATTCAATATTTGAAAAGACTGAAATGTTAAGAGATTTGCTAACCTCTTGCTCAGGTGAGACAGTAGGGCTTCACCTGTGTTAGGCAAGTGTTTGTACAGTCTTACAAACACCTGTGTAAGCAGAGACACACTATCATAGGCACCACTTGAGCCTCCACTGAATGAATCTGATCCTCCCACAGGTATAATCTGCAGACTGAAGACAATTGGGAGCCCCTTGTTCATCCTTCCCCCCACTTCTGCCTTTTGCTTACAATGCTCCACTTTCTCATCAGTCCCATCTCCACAGTCATCCTGAGTGTTGCACAGCTGGTGAGAATAAATGCAGCGACCATTGTCACACCGGAAACGGAAAGGTGGTTCACAGGTAATATTGACTGAAAAGAAAGATGGAATGGTGAAATTGTGAATTAAGAGGAGACTGTGAATACTGACACCCAAAACTCCAGGGCTTGTTCATTCTGGGCTTGCTTCACTCATGCAATCATTCATTTGTTCAATCAACAAGCACATGCAGCCCATTCCCCTTGATCTTACAGCAAAGGTGAAGCTCTTCATCCGAACCATCGATACAGTCGTTATCCCCATCACATATCCAGCGTGGCTCGATACACACATGGTTTGCACATTCAAACATGGAAGCTGAGCAGTATGCACCATTAGGATATCTAGTAGCTGATGGGGGAGAAGACACAAACTTTGAGATGAATTTACACATTTGAGAATGCTGCCCCACTCTTTCTCCCTTAGTTCTTTCTATTTTAAACTACTCATCCCATGTGTTCATTCTCATATGCTGTGCCCTACTTGGTATGTCTTAAATGGGCCAGTGTAATTAATTGTTCCACTCTACCAGAACTAGCTTTACCCATCATGCATTTCAAAACTCTCTTTACACTCATCTCTTTGTATCATCTTTATAATCTCTTTCTGATTCATAAAAAGGTGAATCACTGAATAAAACATGAATGATTATACTAGTTTCCCATTCTAATGATGCTTATGTCTTCATGCAATTTAGAGAATTTTGATGGTGTAAATTCCATATAGCTCTGATGTTCAACCTAACTTTTTTTGTGTGTGTGAGTCATGGGGCTTTAACTCAGCCTGGGGGCTACTGCCCTACCCTTGAGCCAAGCTCTATTTCCCATTTTTCTAGGGGTTAATTGGAGATAAGAGTCTCAGGTTCTTTTGTGCCCAGGCTGGCTTTGAACCTTGATCCTCAGATCTCAGACTCCTGAGTAGCTAGGATTACAGGCCTGGGCCACCACGCCTGGCTCAACCCAATTTCTTTATACTAGTTTATTCATTGTTCAAACTCTCTTTACCACAAATGTTTTATCAAATTAATTATTTGTATAGCACTGATAAGATGTACTTTGTTAGCACAGACTACTTGGATATTTAAAATATTGTTAATGAAATGAACTTGAATTGCTACCATGAAAATTATCAATATGATTCAAATCCCAGGTGAATAGAAAATACCTACAGCTTTTTCATCTATGAAGCAGTAGGTAATAGGCATCTAAACTATGATATCTACACACCCCCACACACAAGATCTCAGGTGTCCAGGAACTTACGGCAAGTGCTTTCATCAGAGGCATCCAAACAGTCAGCTCTTCCATCACATTTCACTTGGTTGGAAACACAATGTCCACTTGTACACTGAAAATCTTCAGGATGGCAGGTCATCATCTCTGAAGAAAAAAAAAAGACCATCGTTCCTTAAGGGCTTGTCATTTGTAGACAGCTAGACAGGTATTAGCACAAAGAGTGTAGAGAGGACTTCATCACCTTCCTAGGCATATTCCTGAACCTAATTTACAGCAAACCCACAACTGTGGTCATCAAATAAGTAGACTCTCCAAACTCACACCATCTCCATTTGACATATGAACCTCCTCTATCTCCCTCCCATTAACTAATTTGCAGTTCTCAAAGCTTACCCTCTGAAACCAGAATTCCCCAACTTTTCCTGTCACCTGACTTTCCTCAGATCTAACTCTCAGCCAAAACTATAAAACTTACTTGGCATTTCACCAGGCACCAGTGATTCATGCCTGTGAATTTAGCTACTTAGAGAAAGTTGGGGCCAGGAGTTTGGTCTAGTGGTAGAGTGCTTGCCTGGCATGCATGAAGACCCGGGTTCAATTCCGCGGTACCACATACATAGAAAAAGCTGGAAGTGAGCCAGGTGTGGTGGATCACACCTATAATCCTAGCCACTCAGGAGGCTAAGATCTGAGGGTCAAGGTTCAAAGCCAGCCTGGGCACTAAAGACTGAGATACTCTTATCTCCAATTAATCACTAGAAAACAGTAAATGGGACTGTGGCTCCTGGGGAAGGGTGGTAGCCTGGAGCTGAAGAGCTCAGGGACAATGCCCAGACCCAGAGTTCAAGCCCTGTGACACGCCCCCCCCAAAAGAAAGTAGAAGACACTACCTCATTCTAAGGTTTATATATTACACATATTACGAAAGTCATTTTACTCTTCTGAAGAACCTTGACAATACTAGTTTGAAGTCCCTACTCTGTTATAGTACAAGATTCTATTATATATGTATGTATACATATATGCCTACATGTATACATGTATACCTCCAACACTTACCACAGTCCCGTTCATCTGAGTTGTCCCCACAATCATTGTATTGGTCACAGACCCATCGAGAAGGAATGCATTGCTGATCATTACAGCGAAACTCACTCTCTGTACACTCCCGAGGCACTGAAAAAGAAAGTGTGTGGCCATGACTGTGCACCAGAAGCTACACACAGTAGATAAGCCTGGGAGCTGGCCACCTTCAAACCCAATGCCCTGCTGTGTCCCCAGGCCCAGAAGTCTGTTTGAGAAGATCACTAACCTTCTAAAACAAGACCCCTGTCTTAATTTTAGAGCTATACAGAAAGATCTCTAGAATGTTCATCCAACGGTGATTTGACTGTCAGATAATTCTTTATTTCATAAAACTTAAGATCACCTCTTATAAGATTAAATATGAACTAACTTTGTAATAAACAATACAATGCCAGCATTGGACCATGCTCTTGTGTAAGAAGTATTTATGTTCATAGACCAGGGATTTGAATTGAGAACCCCAAGCTTGCTAGTGGGTGTTCTACTGCTTGAGCCATGCTCCCAGTCCTCACATAAGAACTTTTTAGCTGACTAATATTTGCAGGTATAATCAATATTGCACAAGGCTATCACTTCTTACCTCCAAATGGTGGCTAAAGTGAAGCTGTACTCGGAATTTTGAAATTTTAAAACCTATCATGAGTCACTAACAAACATTCAGGGCAGGTCTCTATGAAACTGTTTTCCAAACACATTGGCTATTCAGGATTAGACTGAATCTAGATTGCTGCATCCCAACTCTCCACCTCCTCATCCATGTCCTTGTAGTTAAATCTTTAAATAGGAGAAAGGAACTAAAATCTGACCCAGTATTTAACCAGTAGCCCTCCTAAAAGACCCAGATACCCTAGGAAATCTGTCCTCTGCTATTAAGGTTATTTTAGGGAAACGCTTACTAAGCAGAGGCTTCCTTTCTTTCTTTCTTTCTTTCTTTCTTTCTTTCTTTCTTTCTTTCTTTCTTTGTACTGTTTATTTCTCTCTCACTTGAATTTATCCTTTATCCTAAGTTACCTCTTTGGATTAAAAAAATGAGTACACTAAGCACCAGTGGTTCACGCCTGTAATCCTAGCTACTCAGGAGGCTAAGATCTGAGGACCACAGTTCAAAGCCAGCATGGACATACAATGTGTGAGACTCTTCTCTCCAACTACCAAAAAAGCTGGAAGTGGCTCAAAGTGGTAAACAGCCACAACAGCCTTAAGCAAAAGAAGTTCAGGGACAGTACCTAGGCACTGAGTTCAAGCCCCAGGACTAGCACAATTTAAAAATAATAATAATTTAAGAAAGGCTAAGTAAACAAATGTGATCATCAAAACTATACTTCACCAAATCTAATCCTCTTGAAGTTCAACTGACGACATTTCAGCAAGAAATGTATCCTCATGAGCTTTGAGGATGAATAATGCACCAATGCACCAAGAGCAGAGACCCAGACCTAGCAGCACTCGGGCTCAGAGGACGCTGACCACTCACCACAATTTTCCTCATCGGAGTTGTCGCCACAGTCATCGTGCCCATCACACTTCCAGCGAAGAGGGATGCAATGGTGATTGGCACAGCGGAAATCCCCCGAAGGACTGCATGTTAGTGCCTCTGCAGAAAAAAACACAGTCAAGGTTTCAAAAGCTAATGGTCAGGAAATCTACTACGTCATACTGGTTTCCTTGTAAGACAGTCTGGTGCTACTATATTCTTGAAACTTTCAGAAAAAGGCATGCCAATGGCATTCATTTGTCAATACTCTCTTGAACTAAATAACTGAAGTTAAACCTATCTGAATCCTTGTGAAAGTAGAAACTGATCCAAAAATAAACTGGTGTCTGGTTTATCATTGGCAACAAAGGCTTGGTAAAAGAGACTGAAAGACACTATCACATTGCCTTCTGTTGGTGGGGTATGTGTTAAATGATCACAGCTATGCAATCCAAAAGATGTTCAGAAAAAAAAAAGTCAGAAAGACATTCAGAATGGGACAAGTACCACGTAAGATGCATTCTGATTTGGAAATGTTCCTTTAGCGGCATACACCAAGTCTTTCCTTCCTTTCACCAAGTTCAATCAATCTATAACATTTTACTAAACCAAAATTTCAAGTACGAATACCAACTTCCTTCTGATGGTACTGCAGTTTTAACTCAGGGACTCACGCCTGCTAGGCAGGTATTCTGCTGCTGAGCTCTGGCTCCAGTCCCTTTTTGCACTGGTTATCCTTAGACATGTTCTAGAGCACATCCCTAAACCACGGTCCATATAGTTTATGCTTCCCATCAAAGCTAGAATGACAGGTGTAGACCACTGTGCTGTTTCTTCTGTTGAGATGGAAAATCTAATAAACTTTTCTGGCTGGGCTACCATGAGCCTCTTGACCTCAACTTTACATATAGCTAGAATGGCAGGCACTGTTCCCATCTATTGATTGAGAAAAAGTCATTTCTGGATGCCCAGGCTAGCTTTGAACTGTGATCATCACAAACTCAGCCTTCTAAGTAGTTAATTTAGTCGTGAGCCACAGGTGCCCGACTGTAATATCTTAGTAATATCTTTCTCAACTACAGCACCCTTTGGGATCAAATATTATTTGAGAGTATATAAATTACATTCCCCCAATAAATACAGTGGCCTACTGGTAGCGTGCTCACCTAGCATGCATGAAGCCCTGGGTTCGATTCCCTGGAACCACATACATAGAAAAAGCCCAGAAGTGGTGATGTGGCTCAAGTGGCAGAGTGCTAGTGAGCAAAAAGTGTCCAAGGACAGTGCCCAGGCCCTTAAGTTCAAGCCCCAGGACTGGCAAAAAAAAAAAAAGAACAATGACAGGAAATCTACTCTTCTCTAATAAAGGAATTTGACTCTGGAGTGTTTTTGCCCTCCCCCCAGCCCTCACTCCCCTGTTGCCCCTCCTACCACAGCCTTGCTCATCACTGTTGTCCCTGCAGTCATTGAAACCATCGCACACAGCCCACGTGGGGACACAGCGGTAGTTGGTTTTGCAGCTGAATTCCGTATGGTTGTCACAGTTATAGGCAGCACTCACTGAAAAGGGAGAGGACAATAAAATCAAACTTAAGGTCTCAGTCCTGCAAGCAAATGGCACGAGAAGGCATCTTTCCATTGTCTCATTGAGCTCACAGAGCTGATGAGTAACTGTAACCAGGTCACCAACTAAACAGATGAAATGCCATGTACCTGCTTTAGGTGTGGTCTAATTTGTATAAGCAGGACTTGAAAAGTTGAGTCCTGAGTTGCTCACTGTCTCAGCACCATGCATTTGTTTTGCAGTGTAATTTAGGGTCAGAGGGGGTGAAAAGTAGGCTTGAAGTAAAATATATAAGTTGAAGGGTTTGTTCTGCCACTAACATGTCTGCATCCATTCATCCATTTAATACAGCCTTCACTTCATGTGTAAAAGGAGAACTGTCTAGCTCGTACCTTCCCTGCCTTAAAGGGTTTCCCAAATGAGAATATGCTAGATATACAAAATGTGACTTTCTTGTGATTGTGGTGTGTGTGGTTAGACAAGAGGGAGTATAAGTTATTCAGACACAGAGTCTGATTTCAAGCACCCAGGGATGCTTTGCCTTGTAGTGCCAAAGTTTACACAGAAAACCAAACAGGAATGCCCAAAGGGTTGAAGCAGAGGGTTCTAGGTCCTGTCTCCACCCACAGAGAGTTTCTCCAGTCTGTTGTGGTTAGGCAGGCCCCTCCCCGAGGAACTCACTGCACTCCTGGATGGGCTCATCTGAAAAATCTCCACAATCATTGTCTACATCACACTTCCAGCTCTGAGGGATGCAGCGTCCATTGTTACATTTAAACTGGCCCGGCTTGCAGGTTCTACTGGCACAGTGGGAACTCTCCTCATCTGAGTTATCTTGGCAGTCATCTATTAAGTCACATTGCCAGGCCTCTGGGATGCAACGCTTGTTGGCACACTGCCATTGATTGGGCTCACACCGATGATTCTCTGCAAGCAGGAAATTTAGTTATCAGCTTAAACTGCATTAGGAATGAAAGTTCCTAATTTATTCACATGGAGCCTAGAGACCTCAATCTTAATTTCTTTCCACAAGACTTACATCCTAATGTACTTATTATCAATCATTACCACTACATAGATGTTATTCCTATGACAGTTAGTTTCTCAGGTTCTCAAATATCTTTTCCTTGCCTGTAAAATGAAGAGACAGGAACTAAATGACCTTTTAAACCTGCTAAACAATAGTCTTTAACTTCGTGTTTATGGCCTTGTTGTTTTTATTTTGGGGGCCTATTTTGTCTTTTTAAGTAGAACAATCATAAATATTAGAGTTGACAGTACTTGCTTTAATGAAGGTGAGAAATTCCTCATTTCACCCTAAATGTTAACCTAAGGAGGATTTGACACCCATCATGTCACAAAGAACCATCAAGTTAAACAACTCACTATCTACCACAACCATTGCTTTGCAAAGATTTTTAGAAGTCGTGTGTGTGTGTCTGTGTGTGTGTGTCTGTCTGTGTGTGTGTCTGTGTATGTGTCTGTGTGTGTCTGTGTGTGTGTGTCTGTGTGTGTGTCTGTGTGTGTGTCTGTGTGTGTGTCTGTGTGTCTGTGTTTGTGTGTCTGTGTTTGTGTGTGTGTCTGTGTTTGTGTGTGTGTCTGTGTGTGTGTGTGTCTGTGTGTGTGTCTGTGTGTGTGTCTGTGTGTGTGTGTGTCTGTGTGTGTGTGTGTGTGTGTGTTCAGCTGGATGGAAGAATTTCATAGACTTTCCTACTCTGGCTAACCTCAAGATCTTAGCCTCCTGCGTAGCCAAAATGATAGTTGTAAGCCACCAACACCTGACTAGAAGACCTACTCTGAAAACTGTAAGACAGGATGGGTCTCAACTTTTTCTGCTAAGACTTGGAATACCCTTTTGGTTTAGGGCATTGAGAAAATTACTACAGCAACGTGGCACACAATCAACTATAAACTAAGCAACAGAGGAAGCAGCTCAACATACCACACAGGGCAGAGTCTTCATCAGAGCCATCAGGACAATTCTGGTTCCCATTGCACAGGGACTGGGGGCTGGTGCAGTTGTCATCCCGGCACTGGAACTGTCCTAGCTGGCAGAAGCGTTGTGGACACAGGGCCGATTCATCAGAGCCATCGGAGCAGTCTTTCTGTCCATCACATTTCCACCAGATAGGAATACACCTACACAAAGACATTACAGTACTTGTCTAGAAAAGCAGGGAAGTGAGAGGGGAAGAGTGACAGGAGAGAGCAATGGCTATCAGAGAAGAAACTGACACTAAATAATGAGAGTACATTTTCCCATATCCCTTGAAGAAGACCAATTAATTCCCAGGTACCTATGGTGAATTTTCAGAAAAAGGATCACCTTTAGATTAGAACAGGTATGCTAAGACCTAAATGCAGGCTGAGACATGCTTTGGGTTATGATTATGAAATTCCTTGCACAAAAAGCAATCAAGTAAGTATTTGATCTGGGGTTCTAGGAATTAAAGCTTGTATGATAAGGTGATTTTTTTTTAAAAAATGGTTATTATTTGGGAAAGCTATTTGGCTATGTATGACATGAAAGATGTAAACTATAGTCTTAATCTCAGGTACTTTATTTATGCAAATAATCTGTCATTGCACATCAGGTATATGATTTGCACAAATACACACCTCTCCACTTGAACCCCTGACTCAGTCCCTCTAGCCATCAATTAGGTAAATAATTATAGTCCTGTTCCACAGCAAACAGATGATTGGAAGTAGACTTGAATAGGTCACCCTAGATCTCTTGTACAGGTAACTAAGGAGAAGAATATAACAGGTATAGGAACAGCAGTGGCCTTCTTCCTCCCTTGAAGGCCACTTTTTGAGCAAAAATATGTATGTATGCTTTGGCCCTAACAGTTGGGACAATTGATTAGAAATAAGAAATCACTTTCTTCCTTTCAACAAAAACATATATAGAGAGTCATGATCAATTTGGTTAGCAAATCCTTTCTAGTCAAGGAAACGATTATCTGAAATTGGAGACTGGCCTTCCATTATGGAGCAAAGAGTGGGGAGAAAGATAAGGACACCTTACTTTTCATTGTTGGCACACAGGAACTGAGTGCTGGAGCACATGGGCAGGCACAAGGTTCTGTCACTCAAATGAATCGTCTGAAAGTCATCGGGACACTCGCAAGTGAACCCTTGTCCTCCTGCTTTGATGAGGCAGAGATGAGAACAGCCACCATTGTTGGTACCACAGGGATTGTTCACTGGTAAAGAAAGGAAGAAGAAAGTTAAGGTTCCTTGGTTAAAAAGAATGGTAAACACAGATTAGTTGGTTACCTCTGTTGATATTGCATTAATCCCATCTTAGAAACTAAGCCCCTGAGGTCAATCCCAGCATTAAATAAATAAAGGAATAAATAAATAACTAAAATGTAAAAATAATCTTTCTGGTGGGGGGGGAGAAGGAAATAAACTCGAAACGTATTTCCATATTCTCAGCATATGTTTTTTAAGAAAATATTGATATGGAAAACTAAACAACACTCTAAATCCTGACATTCATTCTTCGAAAATATCAACACATGCCACAGTGTGGTGGCTCACGCCTGTAATCCTAACTACTCAGAAGGCTGAGATCTGAGGATCCAGGTTCAAAACTAGGCTAGGCACTAAAAACCATGAGACTCTTATCTCCAATTTACCACTAGAAAACTGGAAGTAGCTCTGTGGCTCAAGGGATAAGGTGGTGGCCTTGAGCTGAAGAGCTCAGGGACATCTCCCAGGCCCAGAGTTCATACAGAACCTAAAGCAACAGTGCCAAACTCCTCTATTGCCTACTTACCAATGGGCTGCCGGTACGGGTGGTACACGTGGATGTCAAAGGGTCTGTGGGTTGTGTTCACCAGCACCACCCTATTGGATCCATCATATTTGTTTCCCTTTTCAACTGTTCTTGTATTCCAATCTGTCCAGTAAATCGTGTCTTCAAAAATGGTGATAGCATAGGGATGAGGCAGAATGCCATCATACACTGTGTGCCGATGGCGACCCTCCAAATCAGAGTACCTAGAGCAGTGAGAAAATCACTCAGTGCAAGAGGCCACCCACCCCATGCCCCTAATGCCTTCCATATAAATAAATGAATACTATCACTTAATAAAATCCTGCCCTTCCTAGTAGTTAATAAACACAAAAACTAATTGTAAAGGATGAATTTTGACTGAACAAAAGTCCAAGTTGAAATACAATTACAATTTCATAATAGCCACAGGGACTGAAACAATTGCTCCATCCAAACCACAGCTGCTGTCGTGCAGCTCGTATGGCAGTTGTAGATTTACAATCTCTTAGGATGATTCTCCTGCTAAAAATGCTAAATCATTGGGAGATAAAAAAAAAAAATAACAAACTAAAACTGGAATTCTGTCTTCTCCTGAACATTCCAGGAGAGAAGTTGTTGAAGAGACAGCTAGTTTTCAGCATAATTTGTGGGAAATACACCTTACAGTCCTACAGTTAACTTTGCATGCACCAGCAGAAAATTATTATTATTAATCACATCATGAGTGCTATTATTGACTAGTAGATGAGTAAACCTCCAAATAAGTTTTATGATTTCAAGATATCACAGCATCCTGGGCCACATTTCCTATTGTCCATGCCCATACATTGCTATGAAGTCATGTCAGAAGCCATTTCTAAACTACTAACGTCTTAGTATTTTTAATTCCTAAAGTTCAATCAGAAAATATATGGATATAGCAACTAAGAAACCTAACAATGGTAGTTCTGCTGTATTAAAAATGTTTCCCCCAAATACCATCATTTATAGAGGCCACAGAAAACTGTGCTTCTATTGATAAAAATGCAGCTGAACAATCAGAATTTAACAATCTGAACTTCTAAGAGCACCCTTTCTAGCTCTGCCAAGTTAATGGTAATTACAAGCTTTTGAACCTACAGGACATGCCTGATGCCATTAGTGTGTTACAACTAACCATAAGCATCAGTGCCCCGGATAAACACGTTCTGGTTAGTTGATAATATGCATTAGTTTAACTGAAGAGTCTAGGAGTTAACACACTTGTACATCATACCACAGAGCTAAGTAAGCTGCATTTAGGAAGTTTTAGTTGGAAGTAACCTTGAAGTAACTTCAAGATGATAAGAATATAGTGGAAGCACAACCCCAATGTTTGCAATGAACAGCTGTCCAGTGGGTTTATCTTTTTCCGTGTACGTACTCAATGTAACCCAGGTGAGCGTCCGCCCAGTACAGAAGATCATTGGTGTAATCAATGGTGATGGCATTGGGCCACTCTATTTTGGTGGAGATAATCACTGACTTATTGGTTCCATCCATGCCGATTCTTGCAATGTAGGCACGGTGACCCCAGTCTGCCCAGTAGAGATACCTGTGGGAGTAAACACAGACAGTGAAGTCCTAAAGCCAAAGGAAGTCACATGCCAAAAGGACTACTTTTCTCCATTTAAAGAAATGAAATTTAGGTTTACTCCTATATCCTAGCTACTCAGGAGGCTGAAAGCTGAGCATCTTATCTCCAGTTAAACACCAGAAAACCAGAAGCTGTGCGGTGGCTCAGGTGATAGAGTGACAGATAGCCTTGAGCTAAAGAGCTTAGGGACAGTGCCCAGGTCTAGAGTTCAAGCCCCATGACCAAGGGGGGAAGAAAAGAAAAGGAATTTATATCCTACAGAACTTTTCAAAACAGAAAGAGAGCTAACAATATCTAGAAGAGAAAAAAGGCAAAGTGAACAGCCGGGTGCCGGTGGCTCTCTTCTTCAACCATAGCTACTTAGAAGGCTGAGATCTGAGGATTAAAGTTCAAAGCCATCCCAGAAAGTCTGTGAGACTCTCATCTCCAATAAACTATTAAAAAGTTGAAAATATTACTAGATGATAAATACAACATTTCTGTTTTGAAAAATAGAAATTGAAAGTTCTCGTGGTAGAGCACTTAGCCTTGAGCAAAAATAGCTCAGCTCTGACTGAGTTCAAGCCTTAGGACAAAAGAAGGAGAAGGGGGAGGATACAAAAGAGGAAGAGGAGGAGGAGGAGGAGGAGGAGGAGGAGGAACATGATAAACTGGATTTCAAGTCCATTAATGTTTCTTCCTACTAACTGATGAATGTAACTGTAACCCCTCTATATATATCCCAACAATTTTTTAAAAAAAAAGTGTTCCTTTTTACCACAACTCTTCTTGCACGCAGCCAAAGTGTATGACTCAGAAAAGTTAAAAAGTGTGTCATAGCCAAGACAAGAGACTAGTGAGTGAATATCATATGGACAAGTCATGCTTCTACCATTATACTAAACCAGTTACCAGATGGGAAAAGCAGAAAACAAATCCCAGCAAGATACTGGCCTTGAGATAGTTCCAGGAGCAGCCTTTTGTAATGAAAGGGGTAGAATAAAGGCATAAAGGAAGAGCCCAAAATTTCAAGGAGACAATACCCATTTTGAGGGTGAAGGACAATTCCTCTGGGATACTCAAAGCAGAAAGTGTTGTTGGTATCCACGCAGTGCTGGGCTAAAGTGTGACGGTATCGACCTTCAAGGTCAGAGACAAAGATGCAATCCAGGTTGGCATCCACCCAGTACAGCTTTCTGAAATGGAGAGCCATGAGTTACCTACACAGCCACTTCACTTAGCAACTCAGTTTCCTATCAGAGGGACCCAAGGATTTCACATCTGCTCTTGGACGGTACTTTTGCCCAGCCAAATGAGAACAGGACAAACAGGAGGTGGACTCTGCTGCACTTGAAGGAATGGACGCTGCACAAATGTGTGCCTGTGCTCCTCCTTTTCACATAATGTTACATGGGGAGTTCTGGGTCTACACTTTAACCCAGAAGTCTAGTTCCCAGGTAACACACGCTTTAGAGAACCAAGAGAACTGACTGCCATGAAATGCTGTTTAAATGCCAGAGTCAAAGAACAGACTTGTCTGAGTGTATCACTGAACTTGAACAAAGGAACTCTGAGTTTTGACAAGTTTAATATAATGAAACCTCACACATGCCTGGCCCTGTCAGACTTGGCTGGCAAAATGAATACCTTATCCTGTGATGTGTTTT
Source organism: Megascapheus bottae (assembly GCF_031878675.1). Lineage (NCBI taxonomy): Eukaryota > Metazoa > Chordata > Mammalia > Rodentia > Geomyidae > Megascapheus > Megascapheus bottae. The sequence goes on along the minus strand of NC_143520.1, from coordinate 12,977,824 downwards.
GCTTAATCAAACTTAACATGTCTTAGAAATGCAGGCAAATCTGCTACAAACTCCTGCTTCAGAAATATTTCAGGCCCCAAATATACTGAAAGTTAATAAAATCTATTTATATGTCATTTATGTTTACATTCTATTTATGTTCTACAGGAAAAATGTTCTTAACCTGAGGTCATAACCTTGCACAAGGGAAGTCTATTATGTGAGTATAAATTGGTAAGTGCGATGATCTCAGGCTTGAGATTTTTCCAAACCTTCCAAAAGGTTTTATAATCCAAGAATTGAGGAATCTGCTATAACATTTCATCAGATTATAGAGTCTGATCATCATTACCAACTGGTCAGAGAATGAATGGCTTCCCTTCTAAAAGGCTCAAATGCCACTTTCCAAGAGTAAGCCCTGATCTAACCATGCCAGAGGTCACAAGATTTAACTGATGGAATGTTAACATCTTCTCAGGCCCGAGTGGAGGGATGAGCATATGAACACTGTTCACTTGGGTTTGTTTTGATGGATGATCTGGTCACAGCATGGTTCCACCTTTGATCTGACTCTAAACAGCCAAACTCTGTCAAATGGCAACTCCTTCATACAATTACTTAAAGATAATTCAAATATATACATTAAAAAAAAAAAGAACAGCCGGGCCACGAGTTTAGCCTAGTGGTAGAGTGCTTGCCTAGCATGCATGAAGACCCGGGTTCGATTCCTCAGTACCACATACGTAGAAAAAGGCCAGAAATGGTTCTGTGGCCCAAAGTGGTGCTATGGCTCAAGTGGTAGAGTGCTAGCCTTGAGAAAACCCAAGGATAGTGCCCAGGCCCTGAGCTCAAGCTCCAGGACTGGCAACACACACACACACACACACACACACACACACACACACACACACGGTTAGACTTATTTTTAATGTTGAACTTTCCATGTTTCCTTACCTGGCAACCCAGTCGACAGCCAGACTTTCTGCTGCTGGTAGTCTATGGCTTATGATGGTTTCCCTGTTTGTCTTATTGAGAAACATTCGCTCAATGACTTGCTTTCCCTTATCAAGCCAATACAATCTCTTTTCTACTCTGTCAAAGTCCAGAGCCACCGCATTGCTCAGTCCTTGCAAGATGAGGGAGTAAGAATAGCCATTGGTTGTTAGATTTCTCAAGTAGTAACGGTTGCTGAAGATGAGATAGGGCTCAATGTTACTGATCTGCCGGCAGGTCTTCCCGTCAGGCTCTCGGAGGTAGCCTGGGGCACATTTACAGATGTAGGAGCCCACCACATTCTCACACTTCTGGCTACAAACATAAGGTGTCTCCTGGCATTCATCAATATCAGCACAGGACCGTTTGTCAGACATGAGCTTGTAACCAGGAAGACAGGAACAGTAGAAACTGGTGATGGTGTCGGTGCAGTTGTGATCGCAGCCACTGAGGGAAGGACTTTGGCACTCATTAATTCCTGCAAATGAAATGCAGTTACTAGACAAACCTACACTTCCAGCAATAGATTCACCACCATGGTCAGTGGGTCTACTGGACAGCAGCATTTCTTAACAAATCATGCTAGAACAAGACAGGTTGTGAGGGCGACTGATGGCCTTGGGTTGTTCAAGTCACTCACTTTTCAATTTCATAGATGCCCCATTCTTCACATTCACGCAGACTCATCACTCGGAATGTGTCTATCTAGCACTTGATTTCAGTGTTGCTTCCTGAACAGCAGAAACCACATCTATCTATCGATCGATCTATCTACAAACTTCTGAGTCAAATAGGCAGAAGAATTTAGTGAGTACTGACGTAAATCAGTGAGGAAAAAAACAGCATAGAAAAGGTTGATATGTTCTTCCCTGTCAAGCATTTCAATTTTTGTCATGGAAGCAATGATAACATTTGTAAGAAATAATAGTGACTCGTAATAAGTACTATGAATAATGCTCATTTTTATGGGCTCAACTGGCTCACTTACTGTGGCTGAGGTGTCAAAGAAACTAAAACTATCGCAATCCATCACCTGAGAATGGCACTGATGGGTAACAGAGCACACTGGGGACTTCTAGCCACTCCAGGTGGCTTATGTTAAGGAGCATTCTAAGAGCCCTAGGAGAATGGATACACTGTCTTCATTCGTAGGCATGTTAATTAGCATGTGTATGCATGTTGTGTGCATCTGTGTGTGGATGCAAGTGTGGATGCACATGTGTCAGTATTAGGACCCTTGAACTTGGCCTAGTTATTGTCTCTTAGCCTTGTCATTGTCTCTTAGCCTTTGCTTTCAAGGCTGGCATTCTACCGTTTGAGCCACAGCTCCACTGCTGGCTTTTTTTCTGGACTTTCTTGCTTTAGCTGACTTCAAATGGTGACCTTGGATCTCAGCCTGTATGATGGCTGGAATGTTATTCGTGTTCTATTCTCTCTGAAAACTACCTGACTGCAGAATTCATCCAAAACGTTTTGTACTATATACCAAGAAATTTTTGCTTTTGTTCTAAAGAATAAAGGTCTGCAAGCTTTCTATGGAGAAAACAGGTAAGCCAGGCATGATAACCTTCACAGACTGAGGATCCATGCCCAGCCCCCCAGTGTTCTCCCAGCCTTCTGCAGCACTCACCACAGCCTTTCTCATCGCTGTTGTCCGTGCAGTCATCCATGTGGTTGCATACATTCCTCATCTCGATGCAGCGCCCATTGTCACACTTGAACTGATGAGGGGGACAGGTGGGTTCAGGGGTACGGCACAGGTGCTCCAGCTCATCAGATTCATCTCCACAGTCATTTGCACCATCACAGACAAATTGCTTAAAGATGCAGCGAGCATTCTGACAGGTAAAATGAGATTCCGGGCAGGCCGGGTATGAACAGCCCTGCTCATCACTGTAGTCACCACAGTCGTTGCGCCGGTCACACCTGTATTAGGAGACCCAGGACCACTTTTAGACAAGTTGATAGTAAAGTCTTAATGTTCTCCAGTGTGGCGGGTTTGCTGCCCCATCTATGTATCTGAGTGCCAGATTGACTACGATAGTTAAAGACCACCAATGTGATAGCCCTCTTCCCCTTACCAACCTCCATCTCTGGAAGAGATGGTGCTGGTGGAGACCCTGAGAAAAGGAGATCCAAAGCTACTGAAATCAATTGTTTGGTTAGAGTGTTTGTAATATTAGTGTTCATCTGATTTGATCATCAGATGAGATAAGCATGCAGGCACTGGGAGCACTCGAAGTAGCTATATGATAAAAGTACTTGTACTTAAATGGAAACTTTCAGGGGAGCAGTGTATGCTGGAAAAGGTAAGATTATTGGATATGTCCTCTACGCACATGCATATTCTTTTTCACTAGAGTGATTCTCACATTCACTGACCTGTTCCCTCTATCTCATCTACAATTCTACTACCGACTATTGTAGGAAGCAAAGCCGGTATGGTGACAAGAAGCAGTTCAAACCAGTAGATTGGCATAGTTAGCATGGAACAAATGGATAAGGGAAGAAGACCTATTGTCCTAGAACCTACTGTAGACCCTAACATTCGTAAGCATGGTGAAGACAATTCCGTTTCCTGTTGCCAGACTGGTCTCGCTTCTCTGTGATATTCCAACATGCCATTCAGATCAGGTTAACTGAAGTGGGTCCATCATCAACATAAAAGAATACAAGCTGAGCACACACAAAGCTAATATATGGCAATTAATGAGAACAAACTTGCCATAAAAGGCCTAGGAGCTAGAGGCAGAACATTACAAAGAAAACATCAGACTAGTCCAAGCAAAAAGAAATTGGTAAGACTCCATCCTGACCTGTGGCTGGGTACAGTGGCATTCACCTGTCACCCTCAGTGACAGAGAAGCATAAATAGAAGGATCATAGTCCCAAGTCAACCTGAGCATAAAGTTAGACCCTACCTAAAAACAACTAAGGCAAAAAAGGAGCTAAAGGCAGATGTCAGGTATGGAGCCATGGCTCAGTTAGTAGGAGCTAATTAAGGAGCAAAAGCATCAAGTGTTGACTTAAAGTCTCTATTCTAGACAGAGGAAGAAGAAGAAGAAGAAGAAGAAGAAGAAGAAGAAGAAGAAGAAGAAGAAGAAGAAGAAGAAGAAGGAGGAGGAGGAGGAGGAGGAGGAGGAGGAGGAGGAGGAGGAGGAGGAGGAGCAGGAGGAGGAGGAGGAGAGGAGAAGGAGAAGAGGAGGAGGAGAAGAGGAGTTGAGGAAAAGGGGTGGGAAGAGGAAGAGGAAGAGGAGGAAGAAGAAGGAAAGAAGGAAGTAAAGAAAGAAAGAAATCACAAAGGCATGTCTCATGTCACAAAGTACCTCCCTAACAAGCACAAGGTCCTGAGTTCCCTATATAAGCTAAAATGACCAAATTTATAAAGAGATATAAAAGTAGATAAATTATTACTACATATTAAAGCATGTTCTTTATAAGTTCTTTTTCCCCCTATTGATTTCAAAAGACTCCTGACATTTCCTTAGCCAATCAAAAGTGTCATGGTAAACAGTGAGGACACTATGCCTAATGAGAAAGTCACCCTAGCCCCTCAATAGCCATTGGAGTTTGTTGAGAAATGTTCAATCCCCAAGTCACCTAAATGATTGTTGGATACACAGTCCGTTACCACAGGTGAACTCGTCGTCAGAGCAAGATGTCCTGGTGCAATTCTGCTGCTCATCCAGAGCGTCCGAGCAGTCTGCATCACCATCACAGACCCAAAGTCGGGGAATGCACTTTCTGTTTGGAGGCATGTTGTTGGCACAGAAGAATTCGGAACTTGAGCAGGTCTGATTCTCTGAAACAAAAGCACACACAAAAATAAGAAGCCATCTAAGAGCTCTTCGTAAACCTTCCATTTTCTTGCCTTAAAGGAAATGGAAGGAGAATGAAAAGAAACCATACTGCTGTGAGAATAACACCGTAATATAAATATCTCCAAAATGTCCATCTTAATTGTGCTAGACCCTGGATTTTTTTTCACAAGGAAGAAATGAATATGATAATATACCTCTTACTTTTTCATAAAATTAATGTAAGATCATATTTTTCGTCATAATGCTTCAGAGATCCAATTCCCCCCCCCCATACACACATACACATCCATTGTTATTTTTTAACTGTGATACCAAATACCTTAATTTTGGCATGATGCTTTAGTTTTGCAAAGTATAATTGTGCAATCACAAAATATTATTGATATTTTATGACAGTTCTATAGATGGGAAAACTAGATGACTAAAAGTCAGAGAACTAGATGGGGATAGAACTAGGGCTTTCCACACACATTTTCCCCTCCCCCCCGAAGTTGTAGCCTTTATAACTTCATTACATGCTCAATAGAATGGAGGATGGGTAGCAGAGGAGTATGTTAATAAGAGGCAAACAATGAGATAGTGATTCCAAATCATTAATGTTTACTGAAAAGCAAAACAAATACTTTTCTAATTTTGTTGAAAATGGATGGGAGAAAAGGGGAGGGGTGTTAATTCGGTACAACTCATGTACCAGCCACTCATCTCAACAGGAAGAACATACGTGCATCTATAGGCCACTTTCTACATCTGTATGCATCAGGAACCCATTGTTTTTACACTGTTCAATCAGGGAAAGACACTCTACTAAGGCACTCCAAGTGAAAACATAAGGCTTTGTTGGTAAAACAATGTTCTATAGTCCATTGAAGAGGAATAACTCAAACTTTCCAACATACCTCTCCAACTTCACTCTCCCCACCCACTCCAACTCTAAGGCTATCAATGAGACTGGAAGCATAATTCATTTTTACAGTGGCCAACTGTGTCCTCTGCTGGAGAAACCTAGGGCATCATTTCTGTCAGTGAAGTGCAAGAAAAAGAAAGTAAACAGAAGTCATTTTCCATCATTGTAAAGCATGCAAGTGGATGATGTCAAACAGCCCAGAGGAAAAGACAAAGGATATATTCTATTAGTACACATTTACTTAAACAGGAATCTTCCTGGCACACAGAAAAGTCACTCTGCCATGTTTCCAGCGAGAAGGAATTCACTGGCTTCACTTACCACAGTGATGCCTCTCATCCTCATCACTCATATCCCCACAGTCATTATCTCCATCACAGAGCCAGTCTCTTGGGATGCATCTGCCAGCATCACACTTGAACTCTTGTCCTAAACACGTTCGGTCAGCATGTGCTGAAAAGACAGAAGAAGCAGTTTCAGTGAAAAGAGATCTCTGCAGTCCAGAAATCTTGAAGCAGGTTGTGTCTAGAAAGTGTGCATGACCTTGCCATGTACAGCTAGAAGGGGCCTCTAATGAGATGAGGGCCACTGGCTGAAGACACAAAGGAAAAGCAGGCCATTGACAGTGGGAAAGTCCCAACAGTCTTTGGTGACTAGGATAAGATCCAACCAAGAAATAGAAAATTCAACAGAGAAATAGCAAGTTTTTTCAAGGAATAATATGAGTCACCTACTGTGCATGTGTTTGCATTTTAAAATCTAGTTTTCATCCAAAGTCACAGTTTGACACATTATTTTCCAGTCTTTTCCATCTTTGTTGTCCTAATGTTATTTTCCTTATGTTTTTAATGCCCCAAATCTTTCATAATACCGTACAATGTCCTCCTTTCTTGTATTTGTTGCCTATCTCCTCTCATTAGCTCCATCTGAGCACAGAACTTTGCCTTACTGATACAGTTTGAAAGGGCCTAGAATATAGGTGCTCAATAAACACTGAATAAAAATGACATGTTAACCTTCGACTTTAAATGAGCTCTCACTAACTCAAATCCTTCAACTAGAAATTCTAGGACCTCTCAAAGTAGACTAAAGTCTAGGAATTTCCAATCATTAAAGACAACAAAATAAGAGCAATAAGGGGCAAAAAGCTTTCAAAAGCTGATTTCTTTTTCCTTTTTGACCAATTAGAACTATTTACTAATACTGTTGTAATTTCCTGGGAGGATTACAATTTTCTACCTTCTAAAAGTTGGGTTATTCTAGAAGTTAGGTTATTTGCTGTGGCCAACAAAATGTTTTACTTCTTGTCAAAAACCTTTTTAAAATTCCTTATGTAGTTGTGCAAAGGAGTTGTTGTTCAACAAAGCAGTTTATGACGATGTCACTCCTTTCAATGCTCTCACACATCTCTACCCTGCCCAACCCTTCCCTCACTCCTCTTAATTTTGTAGGATATACATTGGATTACTGTCTACATAATCCCCCTCTGTTCCTCTTCATTCATGTACCCCTTTCTCCTTGACCCCACCCCACCCTTTTTGAGAACTCACTTTATTTTGCTGAGCCATTGATTTTTGCTTTTTACAGAATTACTATTTGAGATCTTCCTCGATTGAATCTACCATTCAGTTAATACATTTGTGTATACTTGCATATCACCCAATGTAGTCACTTATGTCAGTGTGTAAGCTAACTCTAGCACCCACATATAAGAAAAAAACATGGACCCTTTGTCCATCTGGGCCTGAAAAGGAATCCAGTGATTACCCTACAAAATGAGGAAGAATGAGGGAAGGATCAAGCAGGGAAGGGCTGGGTGAGAAGGTGGAAAGAGATGAATGAGAAGGTGGAAAGGGATAGCACATTGGTCAAGCTACAGTGTATTCATAAATTGCTTTGTTAAATGGCAAATAATTTGTATGATTAAAGATAAAAACTTTTAAAATTAAGTGGGAAAAAGTTGGCTTGAAGAATGCCCACTGAAAAAGACTTTTTGAAGAGATTCATGTACTTTGACACAGCAACATACTTCTAAAAATCTAGACTTCTCACACATGCACAAAGCAGTTTGTAAAATTATGCTCATACAATATATTTTTCATTAGGAAGAATGGCAGAAATCTAAATGTCCAACAGTTAGGAAAGGGATATGAATATATAAAACAAAACAAGCTTATTGCAGAAACATATAGCAAGATCCTATTGTCTTTAAAAAAAAAAAACTATATATGGGGCTGGTAGTTAATGCCTGTAATCCTAGCTACTCAAGAGGCTGCAATCTGAGGATCAAGGTTCAAAGCTAGTCCCAGCATACAAATCTGAGAGACTCTTATCTCCAATTGAGTAACAAACAATCCGAAATATAGGTATGGTTCAAAAGGTAAAGTCTCAGCCATATTGGGGAAAAAAGCTGACAAAGAGCTCAAGGCCCTGAGTTTAAGCTCCAGTACTGGAATTTCCTACACTGCCCCCCCCACCAAAAAAAAAGGCAAACTGTGGAACCACAGTCCTGATCCTTAATATAGCAATTTGATTTATTAACAGACTTTAAACAAGAAGTAGCTGTTCCTTTAGACACTTAATTTTTTTTAATGTGTAAGGATAAAGACTAGATTTGCACACGTTAAATAAACAATAGGCCACATCTGCTAACAAGATATAATGACAACTAGACATGTGAGAGGGTTCCTGGAAGTTCTTAGAAAGCTCAGTAGCCAGTGGCACAGAAAAAGAAAAAGAGGAACAAAAAAAAAATGGAAAGCGTATATGTGCCTATGACATGTCCTTGTCCTGATTACGTTTGCTTCTGGATTTTCCAAATTCGGAAATGAACTGACTTCTACAAGATTACGTGCATCACTAACCTAACCTCATTTTATCCCAACCAGCAACTATACTATTCTGATCAACTCTGCACACAGTGCTCTGACCTCGCAGGAGGAGCATCTGCTGAATGGCTCCACCCTATCTGAAAGAGCAGGAAAGCAGGGAAAACCAGCATGCAGCAGCCTGACCCTGGGTTGCATGTCAAGTGATTGGAGGAGAGTGAGGCTCTCAAGCTGTTTCCTGTTGCTTTTCAAGCTTGTCAGTTCTCTTACCACAGGAAGCAGGTTCATCAGAACCATCAACACAGTCCGCTTCGCCATCACAGTGCCAGTGGTGTGGAATACAGCGCTGAGGAGATGTGCACTGGAACTCATTGCTGCTGCACGTGTGGGTGGCTGGAAGAGGGACAGAAGACAAATTCCATGGGCAAAGCCAAGCAAGATTCACATGGTGGACTTTTTTTGTGTTGTGTTTTTTTGTATGGCTTTTGGCTCTTTGGTTTTGCCAGTCCTGGGGCTTGAACTCAGGACCTGGGTGTTGTCCCTGATCTTGTTGGGCTCAAAGCTAGTGCTCTACCACTTGAGCCACTGCACCACTTCTGGCTTTGAACTGTGATCCTCAAATAACAGCTTCTGTAAGTAGCTAGGATTACAGGAATCCAGCACCTGGCTTCACATCAGTTTTAAGGAGCTGACTCTATCAACAAAAGGAAGGTAGGGGCCTGAGATATGGATTTCTATAAACTTGCCACAAGAAGGAAAGATGGTTACAAACAGAGAGCAGTACTGCCCCAATCTCCCAGAATTTTTGTTCAAGATTTCAGCAATCAAATATAAATGTTCTGGGCCGGGAATGTGGCTTAGTAGTAGAGTATTTGCCTAGCATGAATGAAGTCCTGGGTTCGATTCCTTAGTACACATAAACCGAAAAAGGCAAATATGGTGCTATGGCTCAAGTAGTAGGATATTAGCCTGGAGCAAAAGAAGCTCAGAGACAGTGCCAAGCCCTGAGTTCAAGCCCCAGGACTGGCAAAAATAAATGAGTTCTATTTCATAGAAATACCAAAGAGGGTCAGGTATAATGGCATCTGACAATAGTTTCATATCCTGAAGAGGCTTAAACAGATTGAACATATGAGCACATTAGTTCAGGGCAGCCTGGATTACATAACAAGATCACACCTCAAGTTCAATCAACCCATATATCAATCAATTAATAATGAAAAAAATAAATACCAAAAAACTATCTTTGTGATATTTGAAATCACAAACTGTATTAAATAAGTCTTGATTTTTACCTTTTCTGCTACAATATAACAAATTCTTTTGAAATTGATGTATGGGCGTGTCCCATATACATCCTTAACTAGGACTCTGAGAGTTAACTGATCTCCAATTAACAGTTCTTGCACTACTGAGTTTTGATCTGAGTAGATGGGAGACCCTGACAGCCTTTGAATATAGATTTTCTCCTCAAGTAGACTTCGTTAGCTCTGATCAGACATATTTTCTAATATGTGAATACAAATCAGAATCAAAATACTTAAATTCTTCTGATCTACTGGCTCCCTTGCTCTGGCCCATGATTGTTGATGGCTTGTTGAATGGGTAAGCACAAGTCCCTCAAAGTTCAGCAACAATTGCAATCTGCCTAGCCCCAGCTGAGGGCTGCAGCCTCAATTCTACTTTCAAGTGCTGCTATTACTGCAACTGATTCTTGTTCTTAGACTGCAGGCTGGTCTGGTGACTATGTTACAATGCTCTACAGTTTCCTTTCCTTGGAATAGTACCGGTGACCAGAGTTGAACCACATAACAATTGTCTATATAGCAAGGAAGGCAAATTATTAAATTCTTAAGAGGATATATGTATTTATACTTACAATTTCAAAGTTATCAAACTTAGGAATGATCTTTTAAATTGGGTATAAGAATTGTTCCAATGAACTTGCTAAATAGGAAATGAAAGTTTCTGAGAATCAAATGTTTACAGGATACCAAAACACCTATATTAACGGCCACTACCATCTCATTCAGAGTACAAAGTAAGAGCTAGGTGGCAAATTCTGCCTGGAGGACCTGAAGACAAAAGGCCCTCAACATTGGATGGTGTTGGGGGTTGTGGAGGGGGGGAAGAAGCGCTCCAATAACAGTAGATTTGCAGAAGAAATATTTGGGGGCTTCTCACACCCATTTAATCACAACCTAAAGCCATTTCCTTCCCATTCACTTATAAACTCAGTTTGAGATGACATTCAAAATTAGCACATCTGGGCTATAAATATTGATGCATCTTCAAAATATGTGTCGCTGGAGTCACAGAAAGAGGGGCAATTTTATCTTACTCACTGCAAAAAATGGGGTTTTCATCACTCATATCTCCACAGTCATTGTCTCCATCACACAAGTAAATTCGAGGAACACAAATATTTGTAGTCTGACATTTTGTGTATCCAGACTGGCAAGTGCGATCGGCTAGAAAAAGACAATGAGAGAAACATTGGGAACTTATCCACAATAAGCATCCATACATATCATTACAACATCCGTGTTCTGCAGATCTACTGCAGAACTCAAACTACCACACAGGAGACACGTTCAGAAAGATCATTGAAGTGATATTTATGGCCTATAGATGCTTTAGTAAAGAGATGATAGTTTCAGCTGATCCTCAGGTGGAGAAGAGATGAAAAAAAAGAGGGTGCTTTCAAATTTCTTCATACTTTCATTTATAATTGATATTATTATTTTGAAATGAGTGAAATTCTTGTCTAGGATTTGCTTTAAAACACTAACAAGAAATCTGAGATAAGTGAAATAAGGTTGATACTGACTGATAATTGCTGAAGTTATATTATTCCACATTAGTATATGTTGGAAATTTTCTATAACTTTTTTTTCAAAAACAGACCAAGCTGGGAGTATAGCCTAGTGGTGGAATATTTGCCTAAAATGTACAAGATCCTCCTATGTTCAATCTCCAGCCCCAAGTGGAAGCAGTAGGAAGAGTAACCAAGAGAGTAACCAAGCCAAGTAAATATCATGTGTAACTCCACACAGCAAAGCAAGTAACATCTAAATTGAGAATAGCAAATGTGAACCCTCACTCTGCTCTTTTTGTTCTCTGAGATGCTAAGGTACAAATCCCAGAAAGCTTAGAAAAACCAATTGGCAAAAAAAAATCATTACTAGAAAAACTAAACCAAGAAATACTATAGTCAACAGATATCCTATAGGTTTTTGCATAGAATGTATTACTAGCAATGCATTTATTTAGTGATCTTTTTTGCCTGTAACTAAAGGTGAAGCCGTGTCTCTGTGTGTCTGTATATGTGGATACACATGCACATACCTGTCTCAGGGCCTAGGTATATTCCCCGAGATTTTTTGCTCAAGGCAAGCATGCTACAACTTGAGCCATAGCTTCCACTTCCAGCTTTTTTGGTGTTTAATTGGATATAAGAGTTTCATGGGCCTTCCTGCCAGACTGGCTTCAAACCATAATCCTCAGATCTCAGTCTCCTGAGTAGCTATTATTACACGCATGAGACATTGATGCCTAACTAAAGGTTGTAAATTCTTAAAAATCAAAAAAAAAATTATAAGGTGAATTTCTAACCTAGCAGATATGTCAATCAGGAGCAAAGTATTGGAGTCAAAATAGTCAGTGATACCATGGATCCATCCATTTAAATGAATAATTCAAATAGTAAGTAGAGTTGTTTCTAAAATCATTTACTAGATTATATCAAATGACTTTATTCATGCTTTAGATGAATACTTAGGGGTTTTTTTAATTCCATTAAAATTCTATTTCTGTTGGTCTTAAAACTTCATGTCCAAAAGAACAATAAGTACTTAGAATAAACTTACGGCAATTTTTCTCATCTGAAGTGTTATTATCCCTACAGTTGTTTATTCCGTTGCAGACTTGCTCTAGAGGTATGCACCGCCCATTACTGCAAGAAAATTCAGTGGTGCTGTTGCAGGGCTGGAACACGCATCCAGCCTCGTCACTGTGGTCACCGCAGTCATTGTAGTAATCGCAGCGATAACGGTAGGGAACACATCGCCCATTGCCACAGGTGAAGGCTGTCGGCAGGCAGGTGTGAAAGGCTAAGAGGAGACAAAACACAAGATGAAGAGAAACCCCTTAATCTGAGCAGCACCTCCTTTCTACATCTGTGGACTTTGAGTTTACATTCCAAGTCAGAAAAATGGCTACAACACAAAGCAAGAGGACATCTTAAATTAAGCAAAAAATATCCTCTTCGCCTCTTTCAAACAAAGACATGTTTTAAGCAGAAAGCAAAATCACTTCATTTCTCTATAATCTCAATTTAAAAGTATTTCATTTTTAAATGCATACAAATACCATTTCTCTGGGGAAAACAAAAATTCCTAGTCTTACCCAGGTGCCTATAGCTCATACATGTAATCTTAGCTACTTGGGAAAATGAGATCTGTGGGACCAGTGTTCAAAGTCAGCCTCAGCAAGAAAGTCAAGATTATTATCTCCAATTAACCACTAAATATCTGGAAATGAGCTGTGCCTCAAATAGTAGAGTGGCATCTATGAGCAAAGAGAGGTAAAAGACAGTGCTCAGGCCCTGATTCCAAGCCCCAGAATGGTGGGGGGAGGGAGGTAATGAAAATTAATAAAATAACAGCAATCACCTAGTGATGCCCTTGGCCTTGGTGTCAAGCTAGTAAGTCCTACTTAGCATGCACCACATCCTTTCCTAAGAGTTTTTAATATATCCTCTCACTGCCTACAAGAACCCTAGAAACCACTAATTTAGCTGGCTGGTAAATTTCCCTGGGCTACACAGATTGTAAATGTCATAGTCAGGATTTAAATCCAAAACTATTACTTGTAACCCACTCAAGAAATGATTTAACAAATGTCGTCTGGCTTTGAGAGTCAATATATTTCAACGCTAATAGGATTCTCATGCACAAATTTCAGATCAACTGATTCTGCATCAAAAACACTTGGAATAACAATGCACATAGCTTCTAACAAAAGTACTATATCCTGCTGGGTGCCTATAGGCCCACACTTGTAATCCTAGCTACTCAGGAGGCTGAGATGTGAGGATGGTGGTTTGAAGCCAGCCAGAGCAGAAAGTCTGTGAGTTTCTTATCCCTAATTTATTACCAAAAAAAAAAAAAAAAAAAGCCCTCAGAAGTGGAGCCTTGGATCAAGTGAGAAAGTATCATCCTTAAGCAAAAAGAAGCAGCTCCCAGGCTGTGAGTTTAAGTAGGAGGACTGGTGTGTGTGTGCACACACACTTGCCCTCCCTCACACACACACACAGACACAAAAAGTATTGAATCCAACCCACCACAGACACTTTCCAGCTCATCACTGCCATCGCTACAGTCGTGGTCATTGTCACACTTCCACTCCTGTGCGATGCACTCCCCATTGAGGCAGGTGAACTGAGATGCAGCGCATCGAGAGCCTCTGTCCACAATGCAGTGTTTGTTGTCATTGGCCAAATACCAGTTACCAACGTGTGGACACTGGCACTCAACTCCGTTGGGACCTGGGGCAAGAACAAAACAAAAATTAGTGAAGCAACCAATTCATAGAGTTGTTGGTAGAATAGCATTGCAACAGCTTCATGTTAAATGCTCCACACAACAAATATGGAAACACTGTGCCTCCACCTTTTCACTGTGTCTGAGTCCTTCCATCAAGAACAGCTACCAATTATAAATAAATGTGCTGACAAAGTCTAACCATCAAACAAGTACCTCCTATCTGAAATAGTAATGATTCTTCTCAGCAGAATTTATAAAGAATGATATCAGAAAACGCATATTCCTATGAGTTTGTGCTGTGTGAAACACATCATACGGTTGGACTCCAGTAGCTCATACCTGTAATCCCAGCTACTCAGGAAGCTGAGATCTGAGAATATTGGCTTGAAGCCAACCTGAGCAGGAAAGTCCAGAGACTTAACCAGCAAAATTCCACACTAGAGATATGGCTGGCTCAAGTAATAGAATGCCAGCACTGAAGGAAAAACAAACAAACAAACAAACAAACAAAAAAAGCAAGAACACAAAGCCAGCCAGGCACCCTTGGCTCCCATCTGTAATCCTAGCTACTCAGGAGGCTGAGATCCAAGGATTCCAGTTCAAAGCCAAACCGGGCAAGGAAGTCTGTGAGACTCTTATCTCCAATTAACAACCAGAAAACCAGAAGTGGCGCTGTGGCTCAGCATAATAGAGTAGTAGCCTTTAGCTGAAGAGCTCAGGGACAGCATCCAGGCCCAGAGTTCAAGCCCCAAGACTGACCAAAATTAAAAAAAAAAAAAAAGAACTCAAAGTCCTGAGTTCAAGCTCCAGAAACAATGGGGAAAAATTATGCAATAGATAATATCTCATCCAAACAGTTACAAGAAATATTTTAAATTATAAATAATACCTTATAGGCAGAACAATAAAATCCTTTCTTTGGACATAAGCACACTAGGGGTAATCCTCCTCAAGCCATGGACTTGTACAATAAAGCTCTTGCATTATTTTCTCCTCCTATCAAGTTTGCAGTTAAAATGCCTTCATTTCATCTTTTTCCATATATTTTTATTGTAATTAATGGAAGGGTTACATTATATTCACCAAATAGAAGGTGGATTACTTCACAAACATTGATACCCTTTCTCATGTCTTGGTCCCCATTTCCCTCCCCCCACTCCCGCCCCCTTCATTTCATTTTCTACTGAGTCACCAGTGGCTCATGCCTAAAAGATCTCAGGAGGCTGAGATCTGAGAATATGGTTCAGAGCCAGAATCATGTTCTTAGTCTCAGGCAGACAAAACCTAGACACTCTTATCTCAAATAAATGAGGAAATATAAGCCTGAAAAAAGTTGTGGCTCAAGTGGTAGAGAACCCACTATATGCAGAAAAGACAAAAAGAGCACAAGCCTTTATTGCAAGCCTCATTCCAGCACATGCAAAAAAAAGGGGGAGAGGGGTTCCATGTAGAATGGAAAAAGAAATCTGCTAACAACTAACTACTCTGAAATCAAGGACAACTGTATGTTTCTCTTCTTGCTAGAGATGATTGTTCCTCTAGACTCCCATATTAGATGCTCTTACTACTATTGCTGCAGCAATCGCTACTTATTATGGTTGTTAGTATACATGTTCTCATCTCCATGGGCAATGCCTTACCTGGTACACAGATGTGACTGCAGCCCCCGTTGAACTTATCACAAGGATTGCTACAATGCTGTTGCTGATCTTTCCTAGCTACACTAACATCTCGAGGCTGACTAGGAAAACTTGTGGTCATTGGCATCACATCCGCCCCATCGTATTTGTTAGCTCGATAAAGTCTTTTTATGAAAATGTCAGTCCAGTAAACGTACTGGCCATAGAGAGTCAGACCAAAAGGATGAAAGTTAGTGCCCACAATGATTTCTCGGTTCGTGCCGGTGAGAGTGCTGCGCTCGATCTTCTGCCTGAAATGAAGTAAAACAGAAAGCATTGCTGAAATCCAGAAAGAAAAATGATGGTTATGCCCAAGCTTCCTCTTACACCAGGCCCTGAAATGGCTTTTTAGGCGAGGCATATGGCAGCTAAAAATGTTTCTTTTGGTAATGGGAGTTTATTTGTATATCGAACAATTGCCTAAATCTATTATTATTATCTCGATTAATATATACTGTAATAAATTGGGGCCAGGAGTGTGGCCTAGTGATTGAGTGCCTGCCTAGCTTGCACGAAGCCCCAGGTTCAATTCCTTGGTACCACATACACAGAAAAATCCAGAAGTAGAGCTGTGGTTCAAGTGGTGGAGCACTAGTCTTGAGCTGATGAGCTCAGGAACAGCACCCAGGCTCTGAGTTCAAGACCCACAACCAAAAACTTTTTAAAAGACAGCATTATTAAAGTATTCATGAAATGGGATAACACACACACACAACTGATTCTCCATAAGGTATCAATTATCTGTCCTTCCCACAACCTTTATAATAGAATCTGATATTTATTACTTTGAAGTATTTACTAGAATGAGTCAAAATCAGATACAAAACATCACTACTATGTTTCAAGTATGGGATAGAAATCCAGAGAGGGGGCTGGGAGTTTGGTCTAGTGGTAGAGTACCTGCCTAGCACACACAAAGCCCTGGTTTTGATTCCTTGGTACCACATACATAGAAAAAGCTGAAAATGATGCTGTGACTCAAGTGGTGGAGCACCTGCCTTGAGAAAGCTTCAGGACAGTGCCTGGGTCCTAAGTGAAAGAAAGAAAGAAAGAAAGAAAGAAAGAAAGAAAGAAAGAAAGAAAGAAAGAAAGGAAGGAGAAAGAAGAGAAATCCAGAAAAATGAATCTAGACATTAGGTGCTTTTCATCACAAGACCAAAATCATGAGGAAATCAACAGTTAAGCTTCCTCCAGCTACAGTGAACAAAATTATTTCTCTCCTTCAATCATTCCACTAGAATAAATAGAGTGCCGGGGCCGGGAGTTTGGCCTAGTGGTTAAAGTGCTTGCCTAGCATGCATGAAGACCCGGGTTCGATTCCTCGGCACCACATACATACAAAAAAAAAAAAGCCGGAAGTGGTGCTGAGGCTCAAGTGGTACAGCTCTAGCCTTGAGAAAAGTCCAAGGACAGTGCTCAGGCCCTGAGCTCAAGCCCAGGACTGGTAAAAAAAAAAATAGAATAAATAGAATGAGAGATGACTGGGAGTTCCTTGTAAACAGAACATATGAAATTTAGGGTTGGCAAAAATTTACAGTGGAAGTATTATAAACTTTACTGAGAAGGATAGCAGAGAAAAGGAAACTAAGAGATGACATTGACCACGCTGCATTGTGCTTATAAACTAATATGTTGATGTTTTTGTAAAGAAAACAGATCCATATGAGTGGAAGCGATCTTCACACATAAATGGCCACTCATATGGAAAAACCCCATGTTTAAAAAAAACAAATAAAATACAGAAAGAAAATTATCACTTAAAAGCCATTCATATGTTATGGGAGTTACCTAGAGCCTGTTGATTATGAAGTAACCACATCAGAAATTAGAGTTGAAATTATAGATACATTTTGTGATACAGCTTCAGATGTCTTTTAGTTCATTATTATTCAATCTCATGATACAGATAAATTTTCACAAATAGGTTCACCAAGCTCGAATATAATCTAGTTCCTAAAACTGAGATTCTATGTTGAGGCAATGTCTTTCTCATGTTAAGGAACCTTTCTATGTTGGTACCAGAAGGAAAATCTCTTCTCAATACACACATAAGTCATCAAAGACACATACAGACTAGCATCTGCCCAGTAGAGAAGGTCAGTCTCAAAATCCAGAAGGAGCCCATGAGGCCACACCAGGCTGGTATTCACAATGGGAACCCGGAAGCTTCCTGCAAGTGTAGATCTCTCGATTTTGGCAGTGGTACCCCAGGAAGTCCAGTACATGTACCTAAGTCATCCAAAAGAAAGCACAATGTATTTACAAGGATACTCATACTCCTTTCCACCTTTGCACTTTAAAAGTGTGAATACTCTTCATGTTCAAACTGCCATTAAGGTACTCACAAAGACAACTTGCTCAAAAGGGACTCCCTAAGACATAACACTGATTTCCTAGCATACTAGTATCCTTCCTTCTAAAGGGTGTTATGTACTGACTTCTCCTTTGTAGGGAATAATCACTTTCACGATTGTAAATGTAGCCATAGTGTTATAAGCCCATAGAATATTTCCTGGCCCCACTTCCTCCTCAAATGAGCAGACAGAAAACCCAAGAGAGAAGACCACAGCATACCCTCGGCAAGGATCTAACACAATGTCTCTTGGCCTTGTAGAACGAGCTATCACAGTACGCTGAGATCCATCTTCAGCCATGGAATTAATGGTATGGTTGAGTAAGTCACTGTAATAAATTCTTTTGTTGATCCAGTCGAAGGCAATACCATTAACAATCCCTACATCTGGACACAGACCAGCAGACACACACAAACACAACAAAGATGTTACAGTCTCAATATGCTCTATGAACACTGAGCCATGCACGTGTCTTGACCCTCTTGTAACCATTTCCAAAGTAAACTCCACCTGCAGTGCACCTACCTGAAACAATGACAGTTGGAGAATGGATGTCAGAATATAAGCTGACATAGGAAATCTGGCCAGTTCCAGAGGCTAAAATTTGTGTGAAGTAGATTCTATTATTGATGCTGTCATAGTCCAGAGCTATGACAGTTCTTCCCACATCTATGGGTTGGAAAGGTGGGCTGTGGTCTTCAGGATCAAAGTGTAAGCTTCTCAAGGAATTACCCAAAGCAAAGATAAGGAAATTTTCAGTTGAAATGACACAGGACTTGCCATCCTGTCCTAAGGTTCCAAAAGCACAGCTGCATTTTGGGGTCGGTAATTCAGGTAAAGCAAAGCAGAAATGGGAGCATCCACCATTATTTTCCAAGCAAGGGTTGTGATTGACCTCTGCTTGTGTTCGGGGCTGGACACGTGTATCGAAGACAGCCACATCTCTGAGCCAGTAGATATTGTCTCTAATCACTGTTGGGGGCTCTTGGTTCCCTGGTTCCTTACTGGCTTGGAAGACTTTTTGCAAATTCCGATCTACCCATATGATAGAATTTTCAAAAACGGTGATGCCATAAGGAGTGGGGTAACGACTGCCATAACGAATCACTTCAGAGTGCCCTCCGCTGAGATGGATCCTGGCAATTATATCTAAGGAATCATCAACCCAATAAATATAGCCATTGCTATGGTCCACTGCCAGACCCCGTGGTGTCACGATGCCTTCAGACACAAGTACAGTTCGATTGGTACAGTCAAGGAAAGCACGTTCGATCTTTGGGTGCTGTCCGTAGTCAGCCCAGAAGAGGTATCTGTTCTTAGGGTCTACAACAATATGCCGAGGCATGTCCACCGTGGCTTTAAGGAGAATGCGGCGGTAGGTGGTATTTATCCGGAGAACTTCAATCATTGTTTCAGATACAAAGGCATTGGTGAAATAAAGATTTCCTGTTTTAAAAAAAGAAATAATAATCAGAGAGGGTGGTGGTGAATGGCAAAGGAAGAGAAAAAAAGGAAGGAAATTCCATATAAAAATCAGTTTGGATCAAGATACGTTATTTTTTCCAAGATAATAAATGAGTATCTCAGCATAAGCTTCAAAATATAGATAGATATACATTCTTTGGAACTAAAAGGAGTGCTGCTTTAAATTGGGGGGGTGGGGGGGAAGAGTGCATTTTCAGGTTCTAAAGCAGATCAGAATTCATAGAAAACATTAAGGTCACTTTCTACTAAAAGGTAAATTTTCTAGAATGTTCTTCCACTTCCCCCTGGAGTTCTGAATGCTTACCACCCTCTTCAAAGACTATTCATTATCATGCTATAACTTCTACTCAAACATGGTAAAGGAAACCCAGAGGAAGAGCCATCAGTGTCTTGAGTTGTTACCAATATTAGCAAAGCTAGCAATGTCCATTTCCTCTTTTTAGAGTACAAATGCTACAGTAAAGCAACAATCATGTGAAGAGAATATAACAAATAGAGAGTAATCTCAAAATATTGGTTCCACATAATAGAAAGCCTGTCCTTATATATTTTTATTTGGAAGTACTGGGTTTAAACCTAGAGCCACATACTTTGTAGGAAGGTGCTCCACCATATTTCCAACTCCTCTGACTTCTTTTTCTTTTGAGATACATTCTCAAATTTATGCCTGGACCATAATACTCTTATTTACATTAACTTTCTAAGAGATTGATTACTAAGCTCAATAACACAAAATGATACTCACTTTGATCAGAACTAGATTATATTTCCAAAAAGTTCTACATATGTTTCCCTGAGGATCATTAAAAATGAATGGTAGCCAGGTGCCAGTGGCTCACACCTGTAATCCCAGCTACTTAAGAGGCTAAGATCTGAGGATCATAGTTCAAAACCAGCCCAGGAAATAAAGTCCGTGAGACTCTTATCTTCAGTAAAATATTCAGAAGAAACTAGATGTGGCACTGTGACTCAAAGGGTAAATGCTAGCCTTGAGCACAGAGTAGCTCAGGGAGAAGCCCTAGGATTGGCAAAAAAAAAAAGGTAATCAAATTTAAATGCATTAATTGATATTATTAATATCACACGGGGTCAGGTGAGTCAATATAACTACTAACAGAAGACCACCTTATGAACAAAAGGACTTTTACTTATCAACAAGAAAAAGTAAGAATTTACAAGTAAATTTACTTGGCTTTGAAATAAATGAATGATATTATGCTTTATAAAATATATAAAATGTATATATAATGTACATATGCATGACATAACATGACATAATTTATGTATGTATGTGGGGATCTATGCAGATATACATTTGTATGTATGCGTATGTGCCAACACTAGGGCTTAAAATCAGAGACTTTCACCATCATGTAGCTTTTTGTGCACAACTGATGCTGTACCTTAAATGACACCTAAACCTCTGGCTTTTTGCTTGTGAATTGAAGATCACAGGCACTAGGATTTGTCTGCCCCTGCTGGCTTCGCACAGTCATTCTCTTACTTCAGCCTCCTTAGCAGCTCTAAGTATCTAGGAGAGTTGTGAGCTACTGGCACCAAGTTTATGATATATTTTAATATGCTATTTATATTTTATTTTTTTAATATTTTTTATTGTAATTAATAAAAGGGTTACATGATATTTGCCATATAGAAGGTACATTAATTCACATACATTGATACCCTTTCACATGTCTTGGTACCCTTTGCCCTTCCCCCAACCGCCCCCCCTCCCTGCTATTTATATTTTAATATGCTATCTCTTTAAAAATTAAAGAATCTTTCATTCCAAATATCAGGTATGAATCCAGGTGTGGAAAAAATGTGATTGTGCATAACTTAGAATTTCTAGACACTTGGCTTCCAGTTTTTATTATGCTAATAACAAAAATAATTCATCTGTAATGAATTTGTCAACCAAAACATCTTATCGTTTCTTCAATAAACACAGACCTTAGTCTGGTTATACAATTCAATTCATCTTAAGTATAGATATGTTAATGTTTGTCTACAAAAAATAGAACTATGAAACATGTGTTTTGGCTAAACTCTCCCACAGAAAACATGACAACAGAGATGAAAATACAGTGGGGTTTTCAATAAAATCAGCATATTGCTTACTTACCAGCTACCCAGTCTACTGCAATACCCCGAACTCCACTTCTTCCTATCCCATGGGTAACAACGTTTGTAAAAGAAGACCCATCTGGTTTGATCCTACGGATTGCATTATATGAGGATACAGAGCTATTAAAATCACACCAGTAAATAAAGCCAGCAGCCACATCAACATCCACATGTAGTGCATTTCGTCCTAAAATTTAAAGAAAATATCGTTAAAAACTATGCTCTTTAAATGTCCACACTGTTTACCAGTTGCAATAAACATATCCACAATCCAGATCTTGGTTGCTAAATACTATTCTCCACAATTCCACTAAGAAATGGCTGCCTATGGGTTTGGGCAAGGAAGACATGAGGTAAGTCTGAAATATCTCATTGCACCATGAAGCAAGGAAGTACTCAGCTACTAATGGAATGATGAGAGATGGAAAACAAAAACTTACTTAGAGATCTACTTAAGAAGCTCTCTCTAGCCTAATTTGACCATTTGCGGCATCAAAGGAACAAGTATGGTCACTACTTTTTTTAATCTAAGTGAGTCCAAAATGATAAAAATTCTTTTTAAAGTGGGGGAAAAACATGAGAAGGGATATCAATGTTCAAGAAGTAATATACCCACTACCTGACAAATGTAACTGTGACCCCCTCAATATGCTACCCTGACAATAAAATATAATTTTAAAATAAACTAGATGGAATAGGGGAGAACTTCCCTTTACAAACAAATGTTATCTAATAAATGTGACAAGTGACAGAATAAAAAGATCACCTATGAAATGTACAAATGATGCCTGGGAGCAAGATAGTCACATGGTCAAAGTGGAATTTCATAGATTTCATAAACATTTTAAAAGGAGATATATACTGTGAAAGGCAGGGATTTAGGGGGACCACTGAAACCAAATGATCAAACTCAAACATCACTAAGGTCAGTAGTCCCTGTCAAGTACACAGAACCACCTATGAAGTATTCTTCTTTGTTTCTTCACTGCTGAAGCTATACTACCACCTCCAATCTCTTCATCCTTCTTCTTTCCCTTCCACCTTCTTCTCTTCTACTTCTACATATTCCTGAACAAACATTTCTTCTTGCAGTGTGTACCCTTACAAAACATAGTTCATCTAGGAGACAAGTTATCAATTGAGGCATTCATAGGGTGCCAGCATGATGTGTACAAAGATATGCTTAGGAGTGACTACTTCCATTTACCTACTATATACTAATAAGTGTGGACTCATTCATTTCTAAACTGAATTTCCACCAACAGAAATAACAGGCACAGTTTGGTACTATTTCTTGCAAATCCATATTACATTCTTCTAACTTGCTTTAGCCCCTGGCTCTCCTAAACTATAAACATTTGCAGGCCCTGGAAACTGGTTAGGAATGTGGATTCTCCAGAATACTAAATGAGAAGAATCTGGAGATAGAGCCCAGCTCTGTGTTTAACAGTCCTCTAAGTCATTCTTGTTGTACACTAACATTTTAAAATCACTCTAGTGTGAGCCAATTTATTTAAAGGGAAAAACAAGCATAGTTATGTGCTAGAGCCAAACATGAAGAAATAAATGCTTGGAGCCAGTTAAAGTCAAATGCTACTTATTCCTGAGTTGGCATACCTTGGCCAGCCACTGGCACCATGGCTTCTGAATGATCCGACAATTCCAAGCTAAAGCCTCTGATTGCATACAGCATTGAAACAACAATGAAAGAGTTATATGGAGAGCAGGTCCGATGATCAGGATTGAGCTTAAATCCAGTGGCACAGGCGCAGGAGAATAATCCTCCTGGTACAGGCAGGCAAATGTGCTGACAAGCGTTCATGTTGTTGCTACAACCATTTGAGGACTGGTCAATGCCTAAATGAAACCAAAATCAGTTTGTGACTTGACTATACTTACATGCCACTTCAACTCAAATATTTGAAATTGGGTCACAATAATGCCTTATTAAGTTGATAACAAATATATAATAGTTGAGTTAAACCACAAAGTAATAGAGAGGAGAGCTTATACATAACGAGACTATATCAAATATTGCATGGTAATTTAAAAATGAAGTATCAATTGCTTTTCTTCTATAAAGCATGCAAATAATTTAGAGAGGTCAGTCAATGTACAGACCTGTTTTGTTTTTTTTTTAAACCTCTTTACCTCTGCACTGGCACTTCTATTCATTTAATTACATGATCAAAAATAGTATGGATATTTGTTGTAAGCACTTAAAAAGCCTTTTATACATGAATAAAATAATACCAAGTGGTGTGTCTAGGTTATAAAATTGGAAATGAATTTTTTGATAATCCTTGGTAATTTATAAACCATAAAAGGTCAAAACTAAGGACCAGGAGTTTAGCCTAGTGGTAGAGTGCTTGCCTAGCATGCATGAAGACCCAGGTTCGATTCCTTGGTACCACATAAATAGAAGAAAAAAAAAGCTGGAAGTGGTGCTGAGGCTCAAGTGGTAGAGCTCTAGCCTCGAGAAAGTCCAAGGACAGTGTTCAGGCCCTGAGCTCAAGCCCAGAGCTGGCAAAAAAAGGGGGGGGGGTCAAAACTATATCAATAATTCTCCAGCTAGTTGCAATAGCTTGTGCCTGTAATCTTAGATACTTAGGAGATAGAATGTGGGAGAAACACAGTTCCAAAAAAGCCAAGACAAAGGGTTAATCCGAAATGCAAAGTGAGTGCTGTGTCATCCCCATCAAATGAGAAAAGTAAATTGCAGAATCACAGTCCAGTCTGGTCATGTATTAACAAGACCCAATAGGAAAAAAGAAAGAATCCATATGAGAAAAAGAAAGCCAAGCAGGCTGGGTGGTGTGGTCCAACTGGTAGGGTGTTTGCAGGCAAGCACAAGGACTGATGCCACAAAATAATTAAATTAAACCTTATAAAACCTTCCTTACCCCCCCCACACACACACCTCTACAATGACTAGAAGAGTAACTCAAACTAAGTCATTTCTACAAAAGCATGCTTCCATAGGCAGCATGTAAGTGTATAGCTTTTAAGATTAAAACTTTATCTTTGGGTGGGCAGTTTGGCCTAGTGGTAGAGTGCTTGCCTAGCATGCACGAAGACCCAGGTTCGATTCCTCAGTACCACATACATAGAAAAAGTCAGGAATGGTGCTGTCGCTAAAGTGGCAGAGTGCTAGCCTTGAGGAAAAACCCAAGTACAGTGCAAGCCCCAGGACTGGTATAAAAAAAAACTTTCTTCCTAAAGTTTTCCTAAAATTTATGCATCATACATTCCTATTCTTGTTACTGGACACTGGACACAAAAAAAAAAACAGAACACATGCTCTTATGAGATTATTATTCTAACAAGGAACACAAACAATAAAACAGAGGTTTCAGAGTGCTATGAAGAATGTAAAACCCTGTAATTCTAGCTATTAAGGAGGCTGAGATCTCAGGATCAAAGTTCAAACCCAGCCCAGGCAGGAAATCTATTAGACTTTTATCTCCAATTAACCAAAAAGAGCTAGAATTGGAGCTGTAGCTCAAGTGGTAGTGTGCTAGCCTTGAGCAAAGAAAGCTTGGGGATAGGGACAGCAAACAGGGTTTGAGGTTAAGCCCCAGAACTGGAAAAAAGTTAAAGTGCTACATAGCCAACAGACAAGATAAAATAATGGCATTCGCAGGGAATTGGATGAATCTAGAGTGAATCATGTTGAGTGAGACAAGTCAAGACCAAAGGAACAAAAGGCGCATGGTATCCTTAATATGTGGCTATTAAATCCAAACAATACGAGAGCAAGGACTCAATATTTGTGTACCCAATGTTATGGACATAATATTGGAAATATAAACACAACTAAATAGACATAAAAATCTATGACTTTATAGACACAATGTTTTATTACATAGATTAATATGTATCTGTGACATACAAACCTTCATCCTAATTTTAATTATGTTCTAAAATCTAAGTGCCAGTGATTGTATATAGAGATTCCCTTCTTGAATACTTGTTTGTTAAATACATCACTTGAAATATGATGTAAAAATCAATGTTAATAAATTCTTTAATAAAAAATGTTAAAGTGACAGGAAAATAAATTTCTATGAAGTCCAACTGGGCTTTCAGTGGTCCTTGATGTTTACGATGGTTGTGTGTGTGTGTGTGTGTGTGTGTGTGTGTGTGTATTTTGAACTCAGTGCCTCTTAATCTTCTTTGGCTTTTCTATTCAAGGCAGGTACTCTACCACTTGAGCCACAATATCACTTCTGGCCTTTTACTGTTTAATTGGAGTCTGTCAGAATTGCTTGCCTGGGTTGGATTCAAACCATGATACTCAGATCTCAACTTGATAGCTACGATTACAGACATGAGCCTCCATCACTCATTAATAGTCTGTCTCTGTCTCTGTCTCTCCCTCCCTCCCTCCCTCCCTCCCTCCCTCCCTCCCTCCCTCCCTCCCTCCCTCTCCCTCCCTCCCTCCCTCCCTCCCTCCCTCCCTCCCTCCCTCCCTCCCTCTCTCTCTCTCTCTCTCTCTCTCTCTCTCTCTCTCTCTCTCTCTCTCTCTCTCTCTTTCCTTGATGCTTGCTTGTCTGGGGTGCTCAGGCACAGTTCCTAAGCTTTTTTTCTCAAGACCAGCACTCTATCACTTGAGCCACAGCTCCACTTCCAGGTTTTTGGTGATTAGTTGAAGATAAGAATCTTACAGAATTTTCCTGCCCAGGCTAACTTGCAACCACGACCCTCAAATCTCAGCAACCTGAGAGCTAGGATTATAGACATAAGCCACTAGTAACCGTCATTACCATTTTTTAATGTTCTGAGTAATTTATATGTACATGCATATACATATAGGGAGGGAGGGGCTGTACTTGTGTACAGATGCGTGACTGTGAGTCACCCATCGCTGAAGGTGTTTCCAGGACAGATACTTACTGCGTCTGTGATAAACTCGAAGGCCCCTCAGCTGTGGAACATTGTCTCTCAAGACTACTTTGCTCGCTCCAGAGGCCTTGTCCACTCTCTCAATAACCTCATACTGCTCATCAGTATAATAAAGAAAAGAGCCAAAGACAGCAAGCCCCCACGGATGGGCGAGCTCGTGCACCAGGATCATGCGCTCCGTCCCATCCACGTTTCCCCGTTCAATCTGAAGGATCAGAATTCTCATTAGTTTCAATGATTAATGCGAGGAGATATTAAAAACAGCACTCCTACTAATCGTATTTCACATTGTTTTGACACATTATCCTTTCTAGAGTTTTTTCATACCCACTGTCAGATTGGATCAACAGAGGTAATCTGAGCAAGAAGTCAGGCAAATTGCCCTATAGATACTGATAATGAAACTGACAGCATGGCAAAGAGAAAAAGACTAAAACTATAGCCCCTGCATGGGCTATTTGGCTCAAAGGTGTATAGAAATGTCCAAGTGTGATCATCACACAGGAGTTGATGGGCTCTGGCTTTAATATCTTCAGCCAAAATCTCATAATATGAATAAGACGCATGACCCCAGGATCACAAGCCAGCAAGAATGGACGGAACCAGCACTGAAGCTGTTACGTAAGAACAGGTAACCAATGCTAGTAAAAATAACTTTGACACACTGAAAAAGAACTCATAAAAATGAAATTCCTAGGGGAAGATAGCAAGCATTCTCCTCCTCTGAGCAAAACAAATATACACATAGCTGGTTTTCCAAAAGCTCAAGTGCTTTCTTTGTACCAAATCTAAGATCCGTGCTGGTTAGAGGGAGATATGAAATCTGGCTTGCTGCCTCAGTGGACAAGGGAATGCAGCAATTCCAAGAAAAGATGAAGTTTTCAAAACTGACAGAAGTGGCAGAAGGCTTGAACATAGGGAATGTGAGCTGTGGATCGCTCATAACTAGAGCAGATTAGCCAAGCAAACTCAGAGTGGCGGGAGCTGCCCTCCAGCCCAAGGCCCTTCAGCTGAGCAATGACAAAACTTGATTTTGTGTATCCAACATGAAAACAGGGTTCAGAAATGGGAGCCAGGAATTGTGGAGATGGCTGGAAAAGACCTAAGGGAAGAGGCTAAGGATGACTGTCAGGACCTTGTGATAACTACATAAGGAAAAAGAAAGAGAACTGTGAGGACACTTGCCTGGGGGAAAGGATGGAGAGTTGTACCACTAGCAAGAGCAGGAGTGGAATAGTAGGGGAGAGAGCTGGTAAGTCCTGCCTGGCAGATAGCAACTTATATGTGGAAACCACATCTTGTGACAAGAGTTTCACGTGACAAGAGCATCCAAACCTGCAAAGTGCCTTCATGCACATCACTACTTCTAATTCTTAAAGCTTTCTGTAATTCTAAATCTATATTGGAAGAAAAGTTAGAACACATAATGAACCAAAGCTAACCTGCTACACGGGACTTGAAATCACTATATAAAAAGCAAGGAAGAGTAAGGTGTGTATTAACTCTAACACACAAAACAATGTTCTGTGTCCCTCACACCAGCTCAGGGGCATAAGCAGGAAAGGTCAAACATGATTTCAATGAAACTTTATCATTCCAGCAAAATATGATGAACTACCCATTTAAAATAGTTTAAACTAGCAGTAAAGGAAATTCCACATGTCGATCAGTCATCGTGGGATACTAAAGAAGAATATGCCACCATGAAAGGATGCTGAGCTTAGATGCTTGCTCAGTCTATCTTCTGTCTCTGTCTGTTTGTTCTATGCAGACTGCAGAATCTTGAGTCATTTCAAATGGGAAGAAAAAACACCTAAGATCATAAAACATGATATAAACGTCTCTGAAAGTACAATTAAAGAATGACAACTTGAGATATTCTATCATAAAGAAAAGCAGAGTTTGAGAGGGGAAAACTAAACATCATCCGGCAGGAACTGCATATGCACATGTTCAGCTACAGAGAATGGGATTTCAAATTGAGGGTGTGATTTGCTCAGTGGAGATTAGTTATTGGAAGAAAAAGCAATACAGCACAAGCAGAGTTGTCAAATAAGGTTACTCCAGAACTTTTTCTAGACAAGTTAGAACACTCAGAACCAGGACTAAAGCTCAGTAGTAAAGACCAAAGGATGCCATACCACTCCTCTGCTGGTGACTGCCCAATAAAGCTTCTGCTCCTTGATGTCAAGAGTGACAACCTCCAAGTGTTCAAGATTCCCAGTGAAAAGAGTCTTCAGTGATGTGCCATCCATGTTAGCACTTGCAATCTTGGCAGGGACCCCACTGTCTGTTCCTTGGTCTGACCAGTACAGTTTTCTGAAAAAGTCATGGGAGAAACAACAACAACATTTAACAGACAGAAGTTGGAATGTTGTCTAGAACTTAATTATTACATTAGAAATGTATATTGTCTTCAAGATACAGTCTAATAGAGGGGTCTGAAGCATCAATACCTGTCGTATATAGTAGTACATCAATGTTGGTATGCTTCCTACTCATTTTGGGGTACAGGGCATTTAAAATGGGAGACTAACTTCTTCCATTGGTGGCTAAAGCTTTAGTTTGTTCAGACAAGTGGGAGGCTTATGACAAAGGAAAAACTTCCACAAACCACTAATCTTTCAAAGAATTGCGTGCTACCCAGGACACTCATTTACCCAAAATCAGAGTGAAAAGTTCCCATACCTCCCTGCTCACTTTTTTATTCTCCAAACTACCATCCAATGCAAGACCAGCTAGTATTTTCTGACCTAATCTGATTTCTATGATGAAAATGATTTTTTTTAATTTAAGGCAGAAAATAAGCAAACTCACAAGTATTATATTCGTAGGATTGCCACTTAGCATGATATTATTAGGAAATATTTTTTAAAAATTGGTCTACTTCATAATGATCTCAATGAAAAATACTCAATTGCCACATACATATTAATTACAACTGAGCATTACTAAGCCCATGATATATGAAAATTCATTAATGTTTGTGAAATACCACTGATGAAATAACTTTTAGACTTGACTCCAAGTTTTAATTCCTCTTTACATCATTTACTACTACTGTAGCCTCAATAGACAGCATGTCTACTCTCCTTTCTCATAAGTCCTTTAATTCAAATATCTTAGCCTGGGCACAGTGGCTCATGCCTATAATCCTAGCTACTCAGGAAGCTGAGATTTGAGGATCAAGGTTCAAAACCAGCCATGCACAAAAGGACCTGAGACTCTTATCTCCAACTAACCTCTATAAAACCAGGAAGTGGGGCTTGGCTCAAAGGTAGGATGGTAGCCTTGAGCTGAAGAGCTTAGGGATGAGGCCCAGGCCCAGGGGTAGGGTGGTAGTCTTGAGCTGAGGAGCTCAGGGACAGCTTCTAGGCCCAGAGCTCAAGCCTGTGACATACACACACACACACACACACACACACACACACACACACGCACGCACAAATCTTCACTTATACTCTTCCAACATTCAATCAATGCATTATCCCAATGACCTTATCTTTAGCACTACACATCTCTGCTTTTAAGTTCACATACTGAATTTCTCTGCTTTGACTAAATTCCTTCACCTATCTATGCTTCAATTTTCTTTTCCCTACTGAGCTTGTTCTCTGACCTTAAACCTTGTCTGAATTTCCAAAACCTTTAGGCTCTCTCCACCGGACCTCATATGCAACCACTTCAGTTATATTTTTTGTTTATTCTCTTGAGCCCCACATTGTACCTAACTTGATCCTTTCTAACTCTGACTTGCTGAAATGTTTTTCTTCTCCTCCCTCCATTCTAGGATAAGAGGTAGGTCAAGGGGGTAACATGCAAGCAGTCTCCTCTCCTTCAAGGTCCGATGCAGACGTTACCTAAAAGCTTTCCCTGTTCATTCCAAGTCAGAATATATTATCCAGTGTTACAATTTTGTTTTTCAAAGTTCCTGAAACTCTTGCTTATATGGAGTTGAAGTTTGGTATTAACTTGAAGAATATGGAACAAAATACAAATTACATCCCTCACATTAAATAGAACTTGGGCTATACCAAGATCTGTACTTTGCAAATGATAACACAGGGAAAAAGAAATTATCCAAAGTTTGAAATATTGTCAGACTGGGCACTAACAATGCTATGAGCATGATGCCACCATGACTGAGTACTCACCCACTAACAATGCTGTGAGCATGATGCCACCATGACTGAGTACTCACCCACTAACAATGCTGTGAGCATGATGCCACCATGACTGAGTACTCACCCACGTGCAGGATCAACTGTTATGCCAACTGCATAGCCAACTCCAAGACTTGTGCCATCATTGGTTATCAGTGTTTTCTGGTATCTTACGTCACCCCGGAGGGTCAACACCTAAAGCACATAATCATTTATTAGAATTCACTTTCTTTCAGGGAAGCAAAGACAGCTGAGGTGAAGGAGAAAAAAACAACTAACACTTAAGTAGGAATGAGCATTTCATGACATAACAGATAACCTAGAAATATATTTCAGATTTATGAGGAATCCACTCCATGAGAAATGGGAGCTAAAAGGGGAAAATCACCTATTTTCCACTCACCTAAAATTTCTAAAGAATTTAGGTAGATAACAGAATAAACACACAGAACCACTGCCTGGATATCCAGAAATATGCCTCCAGACAGAGCTTAAAGAAAACCCCTAGTAGGGCACAGTGGCTCACGCCTGTAATCCTAGCTACTCAGGAGGCTGAGATCTGAGGATTGTGGTTCAAAGCCAGTCCAGGCGCTAAAGAACATGAGATTCATATCTCTAATTAACCACTAGAAAACTGGAAGTGGCACTGTGGCTCCAGGGGTAGGAGCCTTCAGCCTTGAGCTGAAGAGCTCTGGGATAGCGCCCAGGCCCAGAGTTCAAAGCCAATGAACAACAAAAGGAAAAAAAAAAAAAACCTAGAAAACAAGCAGGATGACCACAGTCCTTCTCCAGCCCAAGTGACTGGGCCACAGAATTCAGTGATCCACCATTGCCAACACAGTTGTTCAACGCAGACCAAATTTCAAACACATAGGTTCTAACCTCTGCCTTGTCATGCCCTGAGGAGAGTTAAGTCTAATTCTGAATCCAGTCTTCACTATTAAGATGTGGCTTTAGTGATACTATCTACATAGCATTCACAGGCCTAAGAGATGAAATACAAGGAAATCACTTAGCACTGCACCAGCCCAAATATGTCTCATAGATGCCCCATACTTTCACTGGATCATTTAATGGATACTTGCCAAAGAAAAGGCATCAAACTAAGAATTATCACATTTTATCCTCCAAATAATGCTACAGTTGACACCATTGTTATCTCCTATTACAGACAATGAAAAGGAGACCCAGTGGCTTTCCCTAAGTTATCTATTTTTAAGTTTCAATGCTGGAATTGCAGTGTTAATAGGATAAAATAGAAGTGTGGATTACTGGACTAATATCCAGTTTTATATGGAAACAGGGATATTTTAATATGTACTTAATACCTGCCTTTTGATTTACATTATGGTTTTCTTATAAAATTGTTCTTCAGGGAAATAGGCTATTTATGTGTCTTTGTTTTTTTCATCTCTCCCTTTAAGACCTAACCACCACCCCCTCCACACACACATACACAGGCTCTTCTCTCCCTCATTCTCCTCTCTCCTATCTACATTTTTGACTTCTACCTGAAATAAGGAAAGTTTCTCTTTGCAGGTTGGCTCTTTTTGCTATAAACTCTCTCTTCCTCGAGCAAAGGATCTCTGGTTCAAATTTCCCCTCTTTGCTTGGGGATCTTTATGGAGCTCTCCCTCATACACTTTAGATTTCACCGTTCAGCTACACTTCTTTCAGTCAACTGGCACACAGCTACCCCTAGTGGAAAATAATTTCTGCAACATTTCTCTTTTGCTTTCAAGTTGGAAATAAATGGGAATTCCTCATGCTGGAATATAGATAAACTGTAAGTAGGAATCATTCCTAATTTCTTAGCCATCATTTACCTAGACGAATTTCTCCTTGGGGAGAAATGAATACAAATATTTTAAAAGGCCCATTTACTCTTGGATCATTATTCTGATAAGGCTTTATGGATATTCTAAATACATTTACAATTTGTGGGAAATAGCACTCTTGAGTCAAAGATGCCTCAGTGTTATGAACAACTTGTACTTGCGAGTCATCCTCCTTTTTTTTTTTTTACAAATAAGCAAACAGAGGCTTGGAGAAGTTAATTGTCAAAGAGTTCATGAGTGAAGGAAACCCAGAGCTGTCACTACATAAAATGCATTTTTGTATTTAGGGATCCTTATCTCTCTACCTGGGACCCCTTTCTCTAACTTCTTTTGTGGGGTTGGGGGGTTGTGGGGCTTGAACTCTGCCTGGGCATTGTCCCTGAGCTCTTCAGCTCAGGCTACTGCCCTACCCTTGAGCCAAGCCCCACTTCCCATTTTCTAGAGGTTAATTGGAGATAAGAGTCTCAGGTCTTTCTGTGCCTGGGCTGGCTTTGAACCTTGACCCTCAGATCTCAGCTTCCTGGGTAGCTAGGATTACAGGTGAGAGCCACCACACCAGCCCCTTTCCCTAACTTCTTGATTTGGCAGAAATAAAAATATTGCTCATTCTTTAAATCTCATCTCTCAAATAACTTGCCTTTCTTATTCCCCAAAGAAGGAGAAATCCAGGGGCCGGGAGTTTGGCCTAATGGTAGCCTAGCATGCACGAAGACCCAGGTTCAATTCCTCGGTACCACATACATAGAAAAAAAAGCCGTAAGCAGTGCTGAGGCTCAAGTGGTAGAGCTCTAGCCTTGAGAAAATCCAAGGACAGTGCTCAGGCCCTGAGCTCAAGCCCAGGACTGGCACAAAAAAAAAAAAAAGAAAGGAGAAATCCTGAGGTAACCTAGAGCTTCACATTCACTGTTCATATCAAATTCACTTGTAGTGATTTCCTTTTTTTTTTCCCTCACTCTCTCTTAAACACATGAGCTACATTAAAGGAACACATTTTTCTTCACCTTTGAATACTCAGGTCTGCCCATCAGACTGATCCGTATTGTCTAGGTCTTGTTGAACAACTGAATGAAATGAGCAAGCAAGATGCACCCAAGGGTCTTGGGACTCCAATCAAGTTAGCTTTCAAATCAGGACACAGCCCGAAACTTGAGGTTAATGTGGACAGGAGGCCCTGTCAGCTCACCCTCTGTGCTCAATTACTCTCCAGGGGACTCCTTTCCATGGGGCTGATATCAGTGTGGATCTGTTTGCTAGTTTGGGAAAATGTTCAGTTTAAAGATAAGAAACCCTCCCTCTCCCTCCCCATGAACCAAGCAAGAAAGTAGAAGACAGAATAAGTGACTATTAATCTTCATTTGGGAGGAAGACAACTTTGTACTACGTGGCCACAACAGAAGTGAGATTTCTCCACGTTTCCATGGGAGGATATTTTTAGTTAGGATTGTGAAAGATCTTCTCCAACTATCAAATGGGGTTAAAAGGCTCTGGATTACTAGAGTTGTGGCTATGATGATGCATCTAAGAACCAACTAATTTTCTGTTTTTCTGGGTTTGCTCGCTTCTTCTTCTTCTTGTTGCAATTGTTGTTATACTTGGGATTGGACTCTGCCTGGAGCTTTCCAGGAAGGCACTCTACCACAGGAAGACAAACCCTTCCTTGTTTTATTTTGGTGATACAGTCTCATTTTCCCACCTGGGGCCAGCTTGAACCTCAATCTTCCTGTTTACTCTAAGTAGCTGGGATGATAACTGTGCACCACTGTCCCCAGCTATTGCTTGAAAGAATCTCAAAAACATTTTGCCCAGACTGGTCTGAACTGTAATCCTCCTACCTCAGGTCTGTTTCCTGAGTAGCTGAGATTACAAGAATGAACCACCGACCACCTGGCCTTTGTCTTTAATTCATTTTGTATAAAAGGAAAGGCTTGAATCAGATCTTCGCAGATCCCTTTATGTTAACACCCGTTGGTTCTATTTGGTTTAAAACATTCCCTGGGTTAGCATGTGCATCTACTGTAAATTTCCCTCTTATGTGAATGGCAACCACATACATCTTTAGTAGTATATAATAATAATAATAATAATTAATAATAATAATTTCAACACTCATATTACAGTATTTCCTATGAATAGACCTTTACATGAGTTCAAACCTAGTAGTACTGTGGGATTATTACCTCAATTGAATGACTTGTAGGAGTGGTATAATAAATGTTTCTTGATATCCAATCTAAGGCCAGGCTCAAAGAAGACCCAAGCAAAGATAGAGGAGCAAACACAGTTCTGTTGGTACCATCTGTCTTCACTCTGTGAATTTCACCCTGAAAGAAGGCAAGGACAGATTGAAGAGGCACTCTTTGAGGTTAAGTTATAGACCTTAAATTCTATTTATAACTTACTGGATTTTCAACCCAATAGATGAATTGCTCTGAGTCATCAAACTCCACATCAAAACCATTGTGTATCCCTGATATGGGAACCATAGCATCATTGCTCTTCACCTCCGGATCAAGAGAGATTCCGAAAATTACAGAGTTTCGAACAGACATCAAGAAAGGTTGATCACCTGTGAAAATAGCCGACCATCAGTCAAACTTACATTATGGTGTTCCCAGACATTTTAGAGTAATGGGAAGCAGTGGACTGTGGTTATCATATGAGCTGAAAAGCAATCACAGCTCTGCAGTAATAAATATTCAGCTAATAAGTTACAGGCTTTCCATGGGGATCAGTGGAAGACCAGGTCTTCAAAACTCCCACAATGTCATATGCCCTTTTCCAAGGCAGATGAGTATTTTAATACCTTACATTTACATTTAGTTATAAACATTTATTATATAGTTAATGTCATCCTGAATATATAATACTCAGCTTTATTCACCTTACGCATTATGGTAATTCTCTATAAGAGTATGTATAGAATATATGTTTCTTTGCATTCATTTATATAAAACATCTCATGAAATGCTTTCTTTTAATGGCATTTTTGTATCACCTAAAATGTTGATATTACCAAAAGAACATTCAATGATTTGATTTGTCCATGTATAATGTAGGTTCATTAGTAAGTGAACATGGCTTTCTAGATTTTATTCAACAATAACATAAATATAATATCTTATTTTTTCAGTACTGGAATTGGAATTCAGGACCTTGTTGGAGAGCAGCTCTACCATTTAAGCCATGCCTCCCAATACTTTTTCTTTTCTTTTTTTTTTTTTTTTTTACTGTAGAGAAGGCCTTTCTGTTTGCTCAGGATTAGCCTACGATGTTGAAATTCCTATTTATGCTTCCCACATAGCTGGGACTGTAGACACATGTTACCATGTCTGACTTATTTTTTGAGCTAGGAGTCTTGCCAACGTTTTGCCCAGGCTGATGGCAAATTGTACTCCTCCTGTACTCTACCTCCTGAGTGGGTAGGATTATAGATAGATGTATGCCACCATGCCCATTTGACCTTACTTTTCACTAGTTCCTTACGTAAACTGATAAGATCTACACAAACAGACAAACCTAACATCAAATAACTCCAGGAAAGTTAGGTTTTTGAGAGAGAAAAATGAAAAAGAATTTAGTGGATAGCTGCTTATCAGTTTTAAGCAAGTTCAGACTTTAACTACTTATGATAAAAAAAATACAACTTACAATCTCATCAGTTGTTACTTGACCAATATCTGTCTTTTTTGCTACATTATAAATCTCAAAGGGCAGAGACTATGTTTCATTTTCTTACAATCCCCAGAGACTGGTAGAGAATCTGACATAAATTAATTCCCCAATAAGTATCTTCAGTAAGTAATGACCACATAGGAGAATAAACAGATGAATGAGTGTGCTATTATATAAACAATGTCTTCAAAAGTTCTCTAGGTATTTTATATTTTAATTTTTGAGGCTTTTACAGAAGAGTTGCTTTCCAGATTTCAGCCTAAGAATTAACTTAACCAATATCTGAAGGACCTCTGTGATGAAAACTTTTAAAACCTGAAAAAGAAAAGTAAAGCAGATTTAAGGAAGTAGAAAAACCTCCCATGCTCCTGGGCTGGGAGGATTAACATCATGAAAATGGCAATACTGTCAAATGCTATCTCCAAATTCAATGCAATGTCTATCAATATCTCAACATGTTTTAATGAAATAGAAGAAGCAATACAAAAATTCATACGGAATAATAAAAGTCCTTAAATAGCATAAACAATCCTTAGCAGGAAGAACAGTGTTGGAGGTATATCAATTCCAAACTTCAGACTCTATTTAAAAGTCATAGTTATTAAAAAAAAAAAAAAAACAGTTTGGAAGCTAGGCATGGTGACTCGTGCCTGTAATCCAAGCTACTCAGGATTCTGAGTTCAGCCTAGGCACTGAAGTCTGTGAGACTCTTACCTCCAATTGACCACCAGAAAACCAAAGTGGCTCTGTGGCTCAAGAGGTAGGGCAGTAGCTTTGAGCTGAAGAGCTCAGGGACAATGCCCAGGCCCAGAGTTCAGGTCCCACAACTGACCAAAAGAAGAAAAAGAAAAAAAAATAGCTTGGTGCTGGCACATGAACAGGCCTGAGGACTAATGGAATCACATTGAAGACCCAGAAAAGATAAAGTACACAGACCTTTGGCCACCTAATCTTTGATAAGGTAGCCAAAATTATCAGATGGAAGAAAGACAGCTTCTTCAAATGGTACTGGAAGAACTGGCTATATACCTGTACAAAAGTGACGTTACATCCTTCTATATCACCCTGCACCAGACTCAATTCCAAATGGAACAAAGACCTAGAGGTAAGAGCAGATACCCTGAAAATATCACAGGGTGAAGTAGGGAGAACACTTGGCTTCTTGACACAGGTGAAAAATCAAATCAAATCAAATCAACTTTAAATCAAAGAAAGCCCTGCTGGATAAATGGGGCTGCATTATACTGCATAGTTT
The DNA here is from genome assembly GCF_031878675.1 of Megascapheus bottae. Taxonomy (NCBI): domain Eukaryota; kingdom Metazoa; phylum Chordata; class Mammalia; order Rodentia; family Geomyidae; genus Megascapheus; species Megascapheus bottae. Next base: position 12,940,275 of record NC_143520.1, on the reverse strand, counting down.
CTCCATGGAAAAGAACATAGCTAGCAGGATAAATAGAATGCCCACATATTCAGAGAAGATCTTTATTAGCTATACAACATACAAGGGCCTCACTCCTAAAATATACTTAAAGCTCCAAAAATTAAATCCCAAAAAAACAAATCCTCAAAGAAACAACCACCCCGTTAATAAGTGGGCAAAAGACTTATAAAGAGACTTCTCTGGAGAGGAAATAAGAATGGCCAATAGACATGTGAAGAAATGCGCAACATCTATAGCCATAAAATAAATGCAAAGCAAAACTACACTGAGATTACACCTCACCCCAGTTAGAATGGCTATTATCAAGAAAAATCAATAATAATTAACAGATGCTGGCAAGGATGTGGCCAAAAAGAAATGCTACTACATTGTTGCTGGGAATGTAAACTTGTTCGGCCACACTGAAAAGCAGTATGGAGGTTCCTCAAAAGAGTAAACGTAAAGCCCCCTATGACCTAACAATTCCACTCATGGGCATTTACCCAAAGGACCACAAACAAGACTACACTAAAGCTATCTGCATAGCTATGTTCACTGCAGCATTATTTACCGTAGCTAAGATAGGGAACCAACCCAAATGCCCCTTAGTAGATGAATGGATCAAGAAAATGTGGTATAAGCCAGGTACGGTGCTTCACACATGTAATCCTAGCTCTCAGGAGCTTGAGATCTGAGGATCTCCGCTCAAAGTCAGCCAGGGCACTAAAGACCATGAGAATCTTATCTCCAATTAATCACTAGAAAATGGGAAGTGGGGCTGTGGCTCAAGGGGTAGGTTGGTAGCCTCCAGCTGAAGCGCTCAGGGACAACTCCCAAGCCTAGGGGTAGGGCAGTAGCCTTGAGCTGAGGAGCTCAGGGACAGTGCCCAGGCCAGAGTTCAAGCCTCATGACCCCCCTCCCCGCCAAAAAAAAGAAAAGAAAAGAAAATGTGGTATATATACACAGTGGAATTCTATGCTTCCATCAGAAAGAATGACATCACCCTATTCATAAGGAAATGGAAAGACTTGGAAAAAATCATATTAAATGAAGTAAGCCAGACCCAAAGAAACATAGGCTCCATAGTTTCCCTCATTTGTAAGAACTACTATATTTCTAGGATAGTCCTAGCAGAGGATAACCTAATAACTATATACATATGACCATTTAAAATGATGTTAATCAAAACAATCCTTGCTATTCTTTTTTCTTTTGTTTTCTTTTTTTTTTAGTGTACTGTTTGCAGTTATTTCTTCTGTCTTTAATTTCTTTCTCCTCTTTTATTCCCTGTGGTCACTGTTCTCATTTCAGTATCTTTTGTCTGGAGAATAACTTTATCTGATTTGGGGAAGGGAAGGGTGGGATGAAAGGTGAACTACTGCAACAACGATACCCCCTAGACAGGTTGAAAATAAACTTAACAACCTTGGGGGAGTAGGGTGGGGAAGGCAGGAGAAAATGAGGGAGGGTGTAACACTGTTCAGAAAGAAATGGACTCATTACCTATGTAACTGCAACTCCTCTGTACACCAACTTTACAATAAAATAATTTTTAAGTTATCTAAGTATCTTTAATTGCAATGTAAATAGACCCTATAATATCTGAAACTATTTATTTACCTTCCTTAACAGATAATAAAGGTTCTTTTTCCCCCAAACTAATCTTTATTCTGGCTGTCATCACTTCACCTAAAAATATAAATTAGTCTGTGCACTGTAGCTCATAGCTGTTATCCCAGTACTTGGCAGGTGAAGACTGATAGGATCTTAGTTAAAGGCCAACCCAGACAAAATGTTAGTGAGATCCCATCTCAGTGAACAAGCTGAATGTGATGACCAAACTTGTCTGCTAAATAAGAGACATGAATAGTGGGTAGTAGACAAAAATGTAAGACTATATTTTAAAGTATCTAAAGAACCAAGAGCAAGAGTATGTCTCAAGTGGTAGAATGCCTACCCAGCAACTTTGAGGCCCTGAATTCAAACCCTAGTGTGTGTGTGTGTGTGTGTGTGTGTGTGTGTGTGTGTGTGTGTACGCATATATATGGAATATACAGATATAAATACACAGACCAATAAAATTCAAGAGTGAAGTTTCATTTCAAAATTCTACTCAGGAAAGGGAAACTTCTGAATGCAAGTTTTGTTATGATACACACATACCATATTTCAGAATAAAGTATAAAATGATTAACCACTAAATAGCTTCCATGAACCAAAAAAAAATCTCATTATTTTAATCATCTGGGAAACTTCACATACTCAAAAGCATTAGATTCAAACTTTTTCTTCGTTATTACATCTTATGGACTTTTCTTTGTTTTAGCATTCTATTACTAAGAAATAACTCAGCACTGATTAAGCTAGCACAAATTTAAACCAAATTGGATGCAAATTTTGCAACTACCGATGCTTTCTATTATACAAAGCACATCAATATATAGCATTCAGTCACTGGAAATAATCTTCAGAGGAAGTGGCCTGCAGTTGGGACAAGGGAGACTTGCTGGATGTATGTCATTGTCACAGAGGACAATGTAATCAGACATATACCAGTAACTCCTACGCCTTTGCCCTCCTTCCTCACCCATACTCCGCTGCCCACAGCTTATGAACACCTGCAAAAGCCATAACAGCCCTCTCCCCACTTACTGAAACTAAATGGCACATGGCATGCATCAGATGTATCACTTACTCTTTCTGTCCGTTCACAATCATGTTTAGTCAATAATTAAATTCCCAACTCACAAATGAAGAATAAAACAATTTAAAATTTTAACCAGTGTCCCACAGCAGATCTCTTGGACTCCAAAAATCTGTGTTCTGCTTCGTGCTCTACCAGCCAGGGACTAAATACATACTGACTTGCTTTCAGTTTGGCTGCAATAATGAAAAATGAAAGCTTGATTTTAAGTTTCAGATGTACCTTGATATTCAATCATTCATTGATTATATGTTATAAATGCTGATTGGTTCAAATAAAAACAAAAGCTACCAAACGCAGGTGGCTCACCCCTGTAATTCTAGCTACTCAAGAGGCTGAGATCTGAGGATCATGATTCAAAGACAACCCAGGCATGAAAATTCATGAAACTCTTATCTCTAATTAAGCACCAGAAAACCAGAAGTGGTGCTGTGCCTCAAAGTAGTAGAGCACTAGCCTTGAGCTGAAGAGCTCAGGGACAGTGCCCAGTCCCTGAGTTCAAGTCCCATGACTGACCAAAAAAAAAAAAAGCTATGCTGGGTAGCTAGTCACCAGCTAGGCTGGTGGCTCACACCTGTAATCCTAGAGACTTAGGAGGCTATTATCTGAGAATCCCAGATCAAAGCCAGCCCTGGCAAAGAAAATCCTTGAGACTCTTATCTCCAATTAACCACCAGAAAACCACCAGAAGTGATGCTGTGGCTCAGAACGGTAGAATGCTATCTTTGATCAAAAGAGCTCAAGAAGAGTACGCAGTTCAAGCCAACTGAAAAAAAAATTCTGATGTGACGCTAGCCTAAAAGAAAAGTCTATGAGACTTATTTCCAGTTAACCACCAAAAAGGCAGAGTGGAAACACAACTACATTGGCAGAGCACCCGCCTTCAACAAAAACCAAAAACAACAACAAAAAACCACGCAAGAGCACTAGCCCATGAATTCAAGTCCCAGTAAAAAGCACACATACAAAAGCAAGGAGAAAGGCAGCAAGTGGCTCAGAAGAGAGTAGGAAAAGCAAGGAATCATATCACATCACACACCGACCTGAGAAGAAAAGGAGCAAAAAACACAGATCTGGAAGAAAATGAGAAAAACGCAGGAATGTTGTCATTCACTCAGTGTTTATTGTGCTACCACATGCTAAAATGCACCACTGGCAAAACATTTTTGTGCACAAGTCAGGGAGAGAGGCTTTAGCTGCTCCAGACCAAGACCAGGTATGGAGACCTTAAGAGTTCACCGTGCAAGTGGTAACCAGGAGTGCCTAAGGGTGGACGGAGGGGAGCTCAGGAGGGGTAAAAGTTTGCCTCAGAGATAATGATTTTATGTCAGGATCCCACTGAGGTTAGTGTTTGCACTATTGGCAGAAAGGGGAATAAATGTTCTTATTAAAAATATAGTATATCGGGGCTGGGAGTTTGGCCTAGTGGTAGAGTGCTTGCCTAGCATGCACGAAGACCCGGGTTCGATTCCTCGGTACCACATACATAGAAAAAAGCTGGAAATGGTGCTGAGGCTCAAGTGGTAGAGCTCTAGCCTTGAGAAAGTCCAAGGACAGTGCTCAGGTCCTAAACTCAAGCCCAGGACTGGCAAAAAAAAAATTATATAAAAATATTGTATTGCCAGGAAGGTGGCTCATGCCTGTAATCCTAGCTACTCAGGAGGCTGAGATCTGAGGATCAAGATTCAAAGCCAGCCTGAGCACAAAAAGACCTGAGACTCTTATCTCTAATTAACCTCTAGAAAACAGGAAGTGGAGCTTGGCTCAAGGGTAGGGTGGTAGCCTTGAGCTGAAGAGTTCAGGTACAGCTCCCAGGCTGAGTTCAAGCCCCATGACCCACAAAAATAAAAATAAATAAGTAAAAAGATAGTATTTATGTTGACACTGGTGATTCACACCTGTAATCCTAGCTATTCAGGAGGCTGCATTCTAAAGGTCATGGTTCAAAACCAATCCAGGCAGTAAACTCCATGAGAATCCACAAAAAGAGCTAGAAATAGAGTTTTGTTTCAAGTAGTAGAGCATCAGTCTTGAGCACTAAAAAAAGAAAAATGCTCAGGGACATCCCCTAGGCTCGAAGTTCAAGCCTTGGTATCAGCATACCCATCCCCAAAATGGCATTTATGACCTTTAACCTGAGTTATCCTATGACATTGCCTGGCAGATCAAAAAGGATTTTCTTATTGGCAGAGACATGAAAGCCAAGGCAGTTCCCTTACACTGAGTCAGAAGCCTCCTTGTGATCTACGGACTTTAAAAGGAGTAACGGCTTAAGTACTGTCTACTTGGTTTTGTTATTATGGGAAATATTTCATAAAAATTACACGAGAAGTAATGCTCCCACTACCTGATGAATCTAACTGTAACCCCTCTATACATTATCCCAACAATAAAATAAAATAAAAACCAAAAAAATACAAAAATCCCTAAGTTTAAAAATTATAATATAAAACTAGAAAAAATAAAATCCTGTAATTCCCCTATGAAACCCTAACCACAACTGGCATTTGTGTTTCCTCACAGATGTTTTCAAAATGTATTTTTACAAGACTACATCTGCATTTTCATGTAACAATATCATTCAGGTTCTTTTAAAGCTATTCCAGACATGCAATAAATATTATTTTAAAGGCAACCGAATGGTTAATATGATTACATGTTTTCAACTATGTACATATAGTATAGAGTCTTCCAAATGTCTTTTACTAAAAGAACCTTGTACACCTACTTAAAGATAATAGTAATAAAAAGAACCTATAGGAGTTGGGAGTTTGGCCTGATGGTAGAGTGCTTGCCTAGCATGCATAGGTACCACACACACAGAAAAAGCCAGAAGTGGTGCTGTAACTCAAGTGGTAGAGGTCTAGCCTTGAGAGAGCCCAAGGACAGTACTCAGGTCCTGAGTTCAAGCCCCAGGGCTGGAAAAAACAAAAATGTAAGCATTGTTTTGTGACCAGTTGTTTAGTCAACTTATCTAACTGGTACTTCGAAGGCAAATAGGAAATACTGAGAAAGTCCTATCTCAATAAAGTCAACTCAGGGGGAAACCAGGAACAGGATGATTTGTCAAATAAGAGGCTCTGCTTAGAATGAGCACTCAATATCCATCAACCAGCGACAGCAAACATACCAGTTCCCAATGCCCATCTGTATGAGGAGAAAGAACTCTTTGTACCCAAATATCTATAGCCCATATTAATCTTCTCCTGAAAGACTCTGAGACCACACTAAATTAAACAATGTCAACAAGGATTAGGAGCATAATAAATCTCTGGAGCAAAACAGTGAATGCCAAACCCTTATGTAATCATTGTCAATAATTAAAAATCTTTCATCATGGAAGTCCCATTGTTAAATATTACATCCTGATGGAATTTTGATCTTTATTAGCCTCCATTTGCATAATCTGTAAGCACTGTGTATTGTCTGCATTCAGTTTTCAAAATTCCATTGGAAAATATAACTTCTCCCTAGATGATGACTCATTTAGGAATATACTATTATTAGCCATTTAATTTCAACTTGTCTACAGCAATATTTCTAACTATCAAAATTCCTCTCCCCCATTACTGAGGCTTACTCTGGGCCTCAAGCTCTTGCCTAGCCTCTTCACTAGAGACTGGAATGGTACCACTTGAGTCACACCTCCAATTCCAGATTTTTGCTGATTAATTGGAGAAAATGGTCCCTCAGACTTTCCTGACCTGGTTGGCTTTGAATGAGATCCTCAGATCTCAGCCTTCTAAGTAGCTAGAATTACAGGCCACCAGTGCTGGCCTAAAACTTTTTTTTTTTTTTGTGGGTCCTGGGGCTTGAACTCAACCTGGATGTTGTCCCTGAGCTCTTCAGCTCGAGCCAAGCCCCACTTCCCATTTTCTAGAGGTTAATTGGAGATAAGGGACTCAGGTGCTTTTGTGCACCGGCTGGCTTTGAATCTTGATCTCATCCTCCTGAGTAGCTAGGATTACAGGCGAGAGCCACCAGCGTCCAGACGCAAACTATTTATTTATTTATTTATTTATTTATTTATTTATTTATTTATTTGCCAGTCCTAGAGCTTGAACTCAGAGCTTAGGCACAGCCCTTAAGCTTTCTCTGGACTAACACTCTAGCACTTGAGTCACAGCACCACTTCTGGCTCTTTCTGTGTATGTAGTACTGAGGAATGGAACCCAGGGCTTCATGAAACTAAGCAAGTGCTCTACCACTAGGCAATACTGCTGTCCCCAAAACACTTTTTCACAAAAATAGGTTTAAAGTGATCTTACAGATTGTTAAGTACAATAAATGGCTTTTAAAGAGTTGATTATCTGTAAGTACACACTCACTTAAAATCTCTTTTAAACTTGGTGGATTGGAATCCAACTACTTTGGTATAACTGTTTTTGTATAACTACTTGAAGATTATAATAATAATAATATTTTCTTTCCTTCTGTATTCCCTAGAATCCTTAAAACAGTCCTTCACATATTCTTTAATCAGCCTTGTAAGATACATTTAGGATGAGATAAAGATTAAATTGCTCAAATAATCACCTATATATTGCACACAGAGACAGCTCTGATTTTTAGAGTATCAGATAGTAATATTAAAAGTATAGAAACTGGAGTTATAAGACTGAGGACAGAATGCTGATCACTGATTTCTGATTATAACAGTAAAAATGAGAAACAGACCTGAAAAATCAGGAAGCGTACATGTCAAGAAATGCTTACTTCTTAAGTGTCAAATGTGGAACTTCCTATGACCATGGCTTGTCAGGAAAAAAAAACAATCTACCTGCAGTCCAGTGTGAGGAACTTAAGAGGTCAAAGTGTGTTGTGTCACAGGCACAGATAACATCATCTCCACATATATTACACCTGAGGTGTTCCAATCACCTCGCAAAGCTCACAGTCCTCACACCTGCTGAGTCAAGGGGAATGTGCATAGACTCTGTCACAGGTGGACTGTGAGTTTCCACAGCCTGCGCAAACTAGGACAAGTTCCATCTTCAGACCGCATGGACAGGACATACTGTACCTCGCACACAATTCACAGAATCTTGAGAGAGGTTCCATCCTGAAGGACAAGCACAAGAGTAGTAGCGAGGCCCCTGCGTGGAGAGCAGGCAGAGATGACTGCAGGAGGACAGAGCACATGGATTCGGGGCTGTGGGAGAAAGAACAGAAAAGAACACATCTGTGAAGCAGGCTGCAGAGCCTGCTGTGATTATCCTTCCCAAGGCTCCAATATTCGGAGCCATGGACATTGTTAGTAACCTCTGCTGGGAAGCATATGTGGGAAGAATGGAGTGACCTACCCAAAGTCAATCTAGTCTCTATAACTAGTAATGAAAAAGCATACTGAGTGATCTGTAACTTAGTATCAGAAATAATGCTCAATAATATGTCTCCTTGCCTGACCTAAAACATATCTTTTTACATCCACCAGGTTTCTGTTTGCAAAATGACCTTGACATTTTCACAGCGCTGTCCAAGTTTTTTATTAGATAATAATCTTTTATTTTTCCACTGATGACATCTTTGTGTGTCTCAGCTCCTTGGAAAGAGGGACACTGTATACATCCCAAACTCACACACACACACACACACACACACACACACACACACACACACACCAAGCTGCTTTAAGCCATCAACAGGTAAGATAGAAGAACTAAGGTGCTATATATCAGCTGAGGAAACTGAGACTCAGAAAGATCACAGCAGCCGTAGCTAATTGTTGAATATAACAACCCAATGTAGAGGTGCTATTGCTTTCTATGTGCTCTACAAGGCATGAGTTTCCCAAAGTAAAGGAAAGATGACAGCAGGGTAGGCCCGAGGAGAACATGGAGCAGTATGGGTCATGAAAAAGAGAAAGCTATTGCCCAAGCATACAAATAAGCTGCAACAGCCTGCACTAAGCATGCCCAGGCATGATTCCCAAGCAAGGCCCAGACAGGATGCTTCTGTGTGAGCACTTACAGTTTGGTTGCCTTGAAGGATGCAGGGCGACAATCCCAAGCGGCTGAGGGACGTTATACATGACAACGGTCTTGTTGCCCCCATGCCACTTGTTAGCTTTCATAACTTTCCGAGTACCGCGATCAGTCCAGTACACAGAATCCTCGAAGAGAGTCAGGGCATGGGGGTGCACCAGAACCTGAGGAGGAGAAACCACCCATGAGAAGCATTACCCACCAACAGGCATCACCGAGAACTGACTTAAATATCTAGGTACGTAGATGGTTTTCTTCAGCATTTAAGACATCAGTAAGGACACCCAGAACTAATTGTGTAGGAGGCAAGACAAAAAAAAAAAGTTTCATACAGCACTCAAAATAATTTCATGCGTGGTGTCTAGTCTACTCTATTAATAACACTGGCCATCTACTGTACAAGGAAAATGAAACAAATGCATAGAAAGAAATAGGTTCTGTCCAGATCACCAATTAGCTAGAGGTTCGATATAACTGAAAAAGCCTAGTTCCTCTCTGCTCACTGCCAGGGCCCAGGCGCCCCTCCCTCATCCCCTCACCCTCACCACTCTTCTCCTAGATGCTATCTAGCCTTTTACAGGTTCCCATCAATCCATATTGCTTAGGTACATACTTCCTGAAAGGAGGGAGGCCTCTCAGAGGGCCTCTTAAAGTCACAGGAACTACAAACAATAATAATCTTAAAGTCAATAGCAGCTTTTTGGTAAATGTATTCGTGTTTTGAATTTGTCCATTGAACTTATGGAAATTAATTCAATTATTTATTTGTTCATTTGAAGTGCAGGATTTCAACTTGAAGCCTTGCACTTGCTTAGCAAGCATTCTACCTCTTGAGCTATTTTACCAACCCTTTTTATGTTGGTTATTTTCAAGATGGGATCTAGATTGTGCCTGGCTGGATCTGCGCTGCAATCCTACTACCCATGCTTCCCATTGTCATGGGGATGGCAGATACACGCCACTGTGTTGAGCCACAGTCGTGCCCCTCCCCCCCCCAAAAAAAAATCTGGTATATACCAAGCTGTAAAGTAATTGGAAAATTTAAAAACTAGTTAATTTTTGTTAAACATATCTTTTTTTAATCCCTTGTGGGGCTTGAACTCTGCACCTGAGAACTATCCCTGAGCTCCTCATCTCAAGGCTAGCATTCTACCACTTTGAGCCACAGAACCACTTCTAATTTTCTGGAGGTTAATTAATTGGAGATAAGCGTCTCATAGGCTTTCATGCCACGGTTGGCTATGAATCATGATACTCAGACCTCAACCCGTAGCTTGGATTACAGGCATGAGCCACAGCTCCTGACTAAACATGACTTTTTAACCTCTTCTTTTGATGTTTCTCTTTAGTTCCTTTGCCCATTTGTCTGATGGATTGTTTGTAAATATCTTTTCCCAGTTAGTTGGCTGTCTTTCTACTTTCGTATGTTTTTATCTGTGCAGAAACTTTTTATTTGTAGGTAGTCCCATTTGTCAAGAAACTAATCCTCACCCCCCCCCCAAACCCAACAAACCAATCACTAAATAGGCAAAGGAACTAAAGAAAGACTTATCAAAAGAAGAGGTTAAAATGGCAAAAAAAAAATGAGAAAATGCTCATCATTCATGGTCATAAAGGAAATGCAAATAAAAACAACCCTAAGATACAACCTTACCCCAATCAGAATGGCCAATATTCTGAATTCAGACAAAGACAAATTCCGGAGGGAATGTGGAGAAAGAGGAACCCTACTGCACTGCTGGTGGAAATATAAACTAGTACAACCACTCTGGAAGGAAGTTTGGTTTCTTAAAAAACTGAAAATAGACCTTCCCTACAATCCTGCCATACTCCTGGGCATCTACCCTGAGCATCATAACCCAGGATATGATAAGGACACCTACACAGCCATGTTCATCTCTACACAATAGCCAAGTCATGGAAACAACCCAGATGCCCTATTACAGATAAATGGGTACCAAAAATATGGTGTATACACACACACACACACACACACACACACACACACACACACACACACACACACTGGAATTCCACATAGCCAACAAAGATAAAATAATGGCATTCACTGGGAAGTGGATGAAGCTAGAATGAATCATGTTGACTGAGATAAGACAAGACTAAAGGAACAAAAGATGCATGGTATCCTTAGTATGTGGATATTAGATCCAAGCAGTACAAGAGCGATGACTCAATATTTGGGTACCCAAGGTTATGGAATATGGTCTTGGAGATATAAACATAACTACATAGTCAGAAAAATCTATGATGGGATATATACCCTATAGACATAATGTTTTATTATGTAGATTAACATGTATCTATAATATACAAATCCTCAACTTAATTTTAATTATGTTCTAAAGTCTATGGGCCAGTGATTGCATATAGATTCCCTTTCTGAATACTTGTTTGTTAAACATGACATTGGAAATATGATGTAAAATTCAGTGTTAATGAAATCTTTTTAAGAAATAAAATAAAATAAAGGTAGAGAAGCAAGAGATCAGCATCTACAAACTGATTCAGTCATAAAAGCTATTAATTCATCATGGCACAAGCTGACCATGAATTCTCATACAAATTATTTCTTTCCCTCCTATTAATAGAGGACAGATTGCCCCTTTCTGTTGTTTGGTATTTCCTAGATTGGCCTGATGATGCCTCTGATTTGAAAATTAATTTCTTAAATCTTCTTGATACTCTGTTTTCAACCTAGCCACGATGATATTTTGAATTTGGTTTCTTTCATTGCCAACTTACCAAACCACTGGCTATCACGTGTCTCCGATTGTGTCCATCATAATCACAAAAGTGAATGTAGTCAAGATAGGCATCCAGGAAGTAGACTAGTCTATTGGGGTAGTCAATTGTTAAGCCGCAGGGCCAGTAGATCTTGTCCTGGACAATGATGGTGCGGGCAGTGCCATCCATGCTTGCACGTTCAATACGAGGGTGCCGGCCCCAGTCAGACCAGAACATCAGATGCTCGCTATGAAAAGAAGTTAGTTACCAACCAGAGGCTATATCTCAATGTAAAAAATAACTGTCGTTTAAAATAACACAATGCTCTCAGCTCATATATAAAGTCTGAAATCTCAGTGGAATATAACAAGTTAATTAAAACCATTCCCAATATTAAATTTGGAGGAAAAAAAATCTCCTAACCAAAATAAAGAACACTATAATTATTCTAATGATAGTATTGATAGTATTAACAATATGTATTCTGTTCATGTTCTGCTTAAACTACATTGTCTCCAATTCAGAATGAATGCACATAGCTTAGTATTTCCTCTGAGTGCCACAAAGCAAAACTATAATCATAATGTAATCACAGGCCTTCTGGGTGTTTTTATAACATTCATAAAACAAGCAGTACATAATGATACTAGAATGCCTCAATACTGATTCATGTTTGTGTTTAAACCATAAATAATTCACCCAGAAAAATCCTTATGTCCTTGCTACCCTGTTATGTTTTAAATAAGAGAATTAATGTATTCCTCCTCAGAGATTCATCATAAATACCACTGGTATGTAATACTTTTCATTATCTAGGGAATCTGCCTCAGTCAAACATGTATTGCCTAATTCAACATTATGCAGAATAGAATTTGAAGTTCTAGAATCTAGCTCAATTCAAGAAGGAAGCCCTATCAAGCTTTTTAAATAGGCCAGGAGCACAGTCTAGTGATAGAGTGCTTGCCTAGCATGCACAAAGCCCTGGGTTCGATCCGTCGGTACCACACACAAAGTGGCTCAAATGTTGACACTAGCCTTGAGGAAGCCCAAAGATGGTGTCCAGGCCCTGAGTTCAAGCCTCAGGACTGGCAAGACAAAAAAAGATTTCTAAACACATTGAAGAATTTCTTCTCTTTTTCACTATCAGGTTCTTGCTTATGCAACTTAAAAGGGAGCAGTACTGAACAATGTGAAACTGAAGCTGAAAAATCTGGCTATTTTTCTGTGGTGTCAAGGTCATTGCTAAGTGGTCTGCATATGAGTTATTATTGCATGCATTAATTAGACAATTATATAAATCCATAGCAGTCATTTCAATAGTTCCATTGCCAAGTTAATAAAAACTCTTACTTTGTTCTGGGATCTAATGCTAGTCCTCTTGGATTTGTTATGTTTTTGCTAATCAGCACGGTCCTGTGACTCCCATCGATTTTTGAGACTTCAATAGTTTCCAGAATATAATCTGTCCAGTAAAGATTACGACCTACCCAGTCCACTGCAATAGTTTCAGTAACAAACATGCCACTGTCATGAATCTAAAATCAGAAGGACAACCAAGGGTGAATGAATACTAAAGAGTAGAGTAAGTGAAAATACAGAAATTAGATGAAGACCTAGAAGATAGCATACAATGTTCTGTGACAGCTGTTGTCCACGTGGCTAGCCAGCACATTAACAGTATGGTTTTCTGGGTGAAAATGTACAAGATTTTTCTAACACTGATAACTCAGTTATTCAAATAGTGGGTAGTTTCATTTTGATTTCCAAAGTTATTGCACTTACACTACCTAAGAGCACTACCCATTTGCTAAGCTGGAAACCTTGTGATCCTCATAATGTACCATGCCAAGAGTGATTTCTCTGTTGGTGAAGGGCCCCCAAAATATCAAATAAAGTCCTGAGGGGCAGAGGAAACATAACTGTCAGGGGAAACTGGGAAATGGGTTTAGATATTTAACTAAATTGAAGTGAAGAAAAATAATCCATTGACTTTCTCACACTTTCCTGTAGTCTCATTCACAAAAGAATGCAAAGGAACCTCAGAAACATGAAAAATCTCTGCACCATGTGACAGGACAGAATCATGGATAGTTCATCTCGAAGAGCCCATTCTCTTATCTAAGCACCCACAGACAGAATTCATAAATATTTAGGCCTCATGAGTATAATAAACCTCAGAAAGTACTCTTGGCTGAAGGCATGGCTCAACCATACAGTATCTGACTAGCAAGCACAAGGCCTTGAGTTCAATCCCAGCAAGGACTCTAAGAACAATCGAGGATGAGGAAGGTAGGACACATTGACTGGCATAACAGCAGCAAAACAGACTTATGACAGGGAGCCAGATAGGCCAAAGGTATGCAGAAAATAGACTTACCACTTTTCTGTCTGTTCCATTTTGAAATGCACTCCAGGCTTTGCCCTGACGTAAGTCAGTCCAAAAGATCCGACCACTGACTGAATCAAAATCAATAGCTACAATGTAAGAACCATCCTCTATCAATGAATAAATATTGTGGGCCTGGGAGGTGATGTTGTCAGCAATAACTTTGTTCAGACTTGACACAAGTAATAGCAGATTTTCAGATGCTGTCCAAGGAAAAAAGGCAAACGTGTCAATAACAATGGGAGAACAAAACAATCCCAGGCTCTCTTAAATACTTGGAACCATACTTTTGGTAACTTTTATGATTCCACATCACAATACTAGGGGAGAAAGACCTCATAACAATTATTTTAATTACATCATTCTTAACTTTAACGGTTACATGGTTCTCATGCGTATTTAAAACAAATTCTTCCCGAAATGTCTTCCTTGCTGGAATTACCTTTCAACTGTAGAGAAGTCATGCCTTAAACCTGATTTGTGGCAGGAGTCATGTCTTAAACATTTTTGTTTTCTCTGAGGAGTTTAGCTACAACATAAAGTTCTAATTACTTTCCAATATCCTGTTTCCTCTTTTCAAGGCCACTTAGCTAGAGTAAGGTCTCTGACTCTACTGAGCTTGCAGTAAGCACATGATTAAGTTCTGATCAGCAGAATGTGAGTAGAAATGATGTTTCCTTAGGAAAAAATGAGCTTGCCCGCCCCCTTCTCTTTCCCATTCCTACTTTCTGAAGAAGGAAAGATTGGAACAGCAGCACTAGATCCTGTGTCACACCCTGGACTACCTACTGTCTATGCATCTACTTATCCAACAAAGACACTTTTTGTCTTTATCCTCCATTTTGGGCAACTTTAAAAACAGCCACATCAAAACTCCAATACATAGTATAATCATGTTCATAAACTGCTGAATTGGCTGAATTAATTTGCTACTTATCTTGTGTAAAAGACTTAAATGCAATATAGAAATTGGAACTGGATGTGTGGCTCAACTAGTACAGCATCAGCCATGAGTGAAAAAGTCAAATTAAAATGTGTGGCCAGCACTAAAATTGCAAAAATTTACATATATATGTGTATATATGTATGTAGAATATGTAGAAATGTACATAAGTGTAAATATGCATACATTTATATTCATATATTTTATATATTCGTAACTATTTAAATTTTATATATCTTTGTAAATTTATGCATACAATTTTCCTCAATTTATACGTATAGTATTTCATATTGTTTATTATGTTAATAATATAAAAATCATTTAAAATAATATAAAAGCCATATGTTATTTTAAATAATATTAAATCATCACCTTTTTGTGATTATTTTAATTACTATGTTCAAAATTCCATTAAGCCTTTTTTTGAGGGGCCAGTTCTGGGACTTGAACTTAGAGGCTGGGCACTACCCTTGAGCTTTATCAAGGCTAGTGCTCTACCACTTGAGCCACAGTACCACTTTTGGCTTTTTTTGTGTGTATGTGGTACTGACGAATCAAACCTAGGGCTTCATGCATGGTAGGCAAGCACTCTACTACTAGGCCATGCTCCCTGCCCTCCATTAAGACTTTTTTTTTTTGCCATTGCTGGGCTTGAACTCAGGGCCTGAGCATTGTCCTTGGCTTTTTTCAAGGCTAGTGCTCACCACTTGAGCCATAGCACCACTTCTGGCATTTTTCTATGTATGTGGTACCAAGGAATCGAACCCCAGTCTTTGTGCATGCTAGGCAAGCACTCTACCACTAGGCCAAACTCCCGGCCCCTCCATTAAGACTTTTGAGGTTAAAGATATTACAACATCTATGCAGGATTCAAGTCTGATCCCTAGTGAATGCTGACACATGCCCATGAATATCAGATGATCATAAACTCTGGGATGGGCTATTAAACTGGCAGCAGTTGGTTCACTTTTAAGCTTAGCAACAAATTACCTGTAACTTTGCAAGTCCTCCCATCACCTTCTAACATGAAGCCTTCATCACAAGAGCACCGGAAAGAACCTCTCATATTGTAACAGTGCTGACTACAAAAGCCTGGACTGTCACATTCATTTATGTCTTCACACGTCTTGGTATCATTGGCAAGTTGGTATCCCAGTGGACACACGCATCTAGCCCCAAAGGGCCCTTGAACACACTGGTGAGTACAACCGCCATTGAAATTTGAACAGCTGTCCTGGTCTAGAATAAAGATAATCACAAAGTGAAAAGTCAATCATCTTTGCTTCTTTAATTCACTCTGATGTAATATCTGCCATGCCCCAGGCCAGATAAGAGCTAAGGACACAGTTGCTTAGATGAACATGATCCTCAGGACTTAGACCAACTGCTTCACTACAACGCTTCAGGATAACTCCATTTGATACAATAAGGCAATCTAGGAGAGATACTGTGGGCAACAGTAAACAACGATCATTGATAAAACATGCAAAGAAAGCTAACTAGTTGAAATTCTTCTACTTATGTAGACATGAAGGACAGGACTTCATGTAAGAGAAAGAGTGAAATGTCTATGAAATGAACACAGGGAAAGAAAGGGTAATTGGAACAGAGTCACTAACATTCCCTATGCTTGGGGACAATGGAGAAATGCATAAAAGACAAGTCACATGCCTAGGAAGCAAGTGCCTTCTGTTGCTGTGAGTAGCCCAACAGTCAAAACATACAGCATGCACTAAAAGGGGAAGGTGTGGTTGTTAGGACACTTTTAGCACATACACAACATACATGAAATCGTAAGAATCTAAACACTTCACAATCATACCTGGCTGCAGTTCATCTGAGAGTGAGCATTGATTAAAGAGGAAAGAAAGAAAGGACAGTAATTAGGATCACATGCCAATCACAGCATTTTAATCACACCAAACACAAATCCCCAGACTTTATTTGGTTTGTGGAGCCATTTCCAAATGAAATTATAAAATATTAAAGCTAGAAAACTTCACGAGTGTGATACCAACAGAACCCAGGTTAATTTGATCATCTAAGAGCCTAATTTGCTCTCCTTTTTCTAAACAATGACATATAAAGAAGGAAAAACACATAGCCAAGTGCAAAGGATTTAATGAGAAATATTTTCCATTGATGATTGACTTGAATTCAGTTCTTTACCCCTAACAGATTTAAAGTCACAGAGGAACTAAGATCCCTTCCTATGAAGCTTTGTGGGGATCGTGATAGTGGGCACTGGGCACACAAGGCTGCCGCTCAGAATGAATTTGTGGCCAGGAAGTTGTAGTCAGAAAACTTACTGCAAAGTGGGGACTCGTCTGTCCCATTGGGGCAGTCAAAGGCGCCATCACACAGGGCACTCAGATTCACACAGATGCTATAGCCAGGGCACTTCCACTGCCAACTGGGACAGCGAAAGGGTGGAGGAGGACAGTCCTTCTCATCACTCATGTCCCTGCAGTCATTGTCCCCATCACAAAGCCACTCTTTGAAAATGCAGTTTCCATTGTCACAGCGAAACTGCGATGGAGAGCAAGTCTTAGGGACACAGCCATTGTGCTCATCTGATCCATCAATGCAGTCCGGATGCCCATCACACTCCCAGGTGTCCGGGATGCACACACCATCACCTTGGCACTGAAACTCATCTGAGTGGCACAAACCGGGGGGCCTGGTTGCTAGAAGAAAAGAAGCACAGGGGAAGTGGTGATTTATAATCCCTTGTCTAGTCTAAAAGTCAGAGGAAATGACTTTGGATCACAAATTGGTAGGTAGGTGTGTGTGTGTGTGTGTGTGTGTGTGTGTGTGTGTGTGTTTACTATACTGGGGCTTGAACTCAAGGGTCTGGGTAACTATCCCTTAACCTTGTCACTCAAGGCAGATACTCTACAACTTGAATTACATCTAGACTTCCTGTTTTTTGGTGGTCAATTAGAGATAAAAATCTCACAGACTTTCCTACCCAGATTGGCTTTGAACCTACATCCTCAGATCCGGTAGCTAGGATTGCAGTCATCAGCATCCAGCTTCAATAGTAGGTTTAGAAGAATAGCTATGACAAAATTAATGATAAGGCTAACATGATACCCATCATTTCAAAAAATAACGTACCCATTTCCTGACGGATTAACTGTAACCCCTCTATACATTATCCCGACAATAAAAGAAAAGAAAAAAATGACTAACATGACATAAGGTCCTCCCCCACACTGTACCCAGAAATAGTTTTATGTGTCAGATTATTGGATATGACAATTATACAGAATATGTAGCTCTTGCAAGAATATGACATCCTGAGTCAAACTGCATCCTACATTTCTAATACTTGCTCAACAGCACATTCAGTATAGCAGAATTTATCCATCCTTCTATTAAAGAATCATCAGTGAATTCCCACAATTCTTTGTTTCACTGTTTGTTGTTGTTTTTACTGCCCCTGGGGCTTAAACTCTGGGCCTAGGAGCTGTCCACAAGCCTCTTTGTGCGCAAGGCTAGCACTCTACCACTTGAGCCACAGAGCCATTTCTGTTTTTTTTCTGAGTAGTTTGTGGGAGATAAGAGTCTCATGCTGGCTTCAACCAACATCCTCAAATCTCAGCCTCTTGAATAGCTAGGATTGCAGGCATGAGCCACCAGCAGCAGGCTCCCTTGTTTACCTTTGCTCGTGGTTAACCCTCCATCATTGAGCCCCTTCCAGTCCCCTTTATTTTTATTGATTAAACTTCTAAATTGAAATTCAAAAGAAGCCAATCACACATCTTGATATGTAGCAAAGCCTCAAAAGTTTGAAATCTGTGAATCTGAAATGCCCTAGGAAAAACGAAAAGTGAGAATAAAAATGTCTAAGACATGTTTAACCCATCTAAGAGATTATTTGAAAGATGTATTTATACAAATACTTGGTTTTCCAATTACAAAGTTATCTGGTAATTCCTACACTGATGTGTGTGTGTGTGTGTGTGTGTGTGTGTGTTACTAAATTCTTTTAAGAATACTTTGTAATTGAGGATGCCTTTCCACAATTTTGACAGAGCAGTGATAGGAACAATAGTTACAAAGTAAAAGAAAAAGAAAGAAAGAAAGAAAGAAAGAGAGAGAAGAAGAAAGAAAAGAAGGAAGGAAGGATCCCTTTGTGTGAATAAATGGGCACATAGTACTTACGACAGCCACTTTCATCAGAGTTGTCTGCACAATCAAACACACCATCACAACGATAACTATCGGTAATACATTCACTCCCATCGGCACACTTGAACTGGAAACTGGTGCAGTTTAGTACTAAGGAGGAAAGAGAAGAACATTAGAAATTAATTCTTGGTTAAAACAACACTGAGATTCTTCTAAAAGGCAAGAAAAGTAAATAAATAAAAGCAATCCACTTACCACAACCAATCTCATCAGATCCATCTGCACAGTCCTTGTCCCCATCGCAGACATAGGCTGGGGCAATACACCGATGGTCAGGGCAACGAAACTGATTGGGTTGGCAAGTCTGTGAACTTTCTAATGAAAAGTAAAGCCCAGTTAAGTCATTTCCTGCTCAATAGGTATCAAACCAAAAAACACCCAGTAAGTAGCTACATAAGTTACCTTAGTGTTACATGTGTCCAAAATTCCTTCAAAATAGTAATTTTGTCAAAAATAAGCCCACCAAGAAATCTCAAAATTTAGACAATTTGAGGAATCAAAAATAAAACAATCACAGGAAAGAGTCCAAAATGTACAGGGTGTGAGGGAGAGAAATGGGGAGAAAAACATAAGAAGGGGTATCAATATGTGAGAAGTAATGCACCTACTATCTGGTGAATGTAACTGTAACCCCTCTATACATTACCTCGATAATAAAAAATAAAATAAAAAAAAGAGTCCAAAATGTGATTACAGTATGAAGAAGACAGTCAGAATAAGTACCATGTGTTGGGACTGGCATTACAGATCACAAATATTCAGTAAGTCCATGACTCTAGACAAAAGTTAACTATCCAGTACAGGTCAATTAGTGTAGCCTGCCCAACCCACATACCTGCAGCAACAGTGTATAGACAGATCATATTTACAGTTCAGCCCAAAGTCTAGACAGAACATCTCTAAAACCCAGACACCTACTAAGTAAGGTACAGCCTCTGAATCAGATGTGCTGGCTCCAAGTCATAAAATGAAGTGATGATTTAAGACTCGTGGAATTAAAAAATAGAAGTGATTTATTTCCAAGCCTATCAACCTTAAGGAAAAAATGACTTAACTAGTCATTAACTTGACTAGAATTTAGTCCAGAAAATTCTAATGTACCTTAAATTACTATTGAAGACACGGCAATAAATTAATAAGCTAAAGGGAGCTATGTAAAATTATTAGAAATTTCAAGACAGGTGTAGCGGTGAACATATGTTTATATGGTAGTTTGTAACTGTTTTAAATATCTGAGTTATTAATTGAGGGATTATTTTTTCCCTAAGCCTGGGCTTAAGCAACCCTCCTGTTTCAGCCTTAGCCTTCCAAACAACTGAGACAAGTGCACAGCTCTGAGTCTGGTTCTGGGTCTTTTGGTTTTTTTTCAGTTTCTATCTGAATGTGTCATCAGAAACAGTCTTGTTTTGCTTCTGTAAAACTCAGAATCTGTAGAAGATGTCAAAGCCTTCCAAATAAAGGTACATGCCTGTACAGCCAGAGATTGACAGGCATGACAATAGTAGTATCTCAGATAGAACAGGATTTGTGATGGCACAAACAGATTTACTCAGCTTACCAGCAAATCCGTTCCAAACTTACCACAGTTCTTTTCATCTGATCCATCCCCACAATCGTTGTCTGTGTCACAGACCCAGCTTTTTGTGATACAGTGGTTATTATCACAAGTGAAGTAGGTCTGAGGGCAGACTGTAGGTGCATAGGTGGGGCAGTTTTGCTCATCGCTGCCATCTGCGCAGTCATTGTGTCTGTCACAGTGCCATTGTCTAGGGATGCATTGTCCCCCGTGGACACAGGTAAATGCCGATGGTGAACAAGTATTATCTGCAACAGCCACACACTGGTCATGAAGACTTTTGGATTTTACTGCCATTTAAATCAGCTCTCCCTTTCTAAAGGCCAAATTACATTTCAGTGGAACGTAACATAGATGAGGAGAAATGTGTATCAAGCAATGATCGTCACCTCACCACCAGCATCATCATCAAATATTTATTTAGTATTCATTCTATGCCAACCACCTTTTGTTTCACTTGGTTTCAGTTTTGTTTGGTAGTCGGTCCTGGGGCTTAAACTCAGAACCTGGGTGCTATCCTTGAGTTGTTTTTGCTCAAAGCTAGTACTCTACCACTTGAGCCACTGGTTCACATCCAGCTCTTTGGTAGTTAATTGGACATAAGAGTGCTATGGACTTTCTTGCCAGAGCTGGCTTCAAACCTCCAATCCTCAGATCTCCGCCTACTGCATAACTCGGATAATATATGTGAGCACTGTATCTGTCCAAACACCTTTTGAAGTACTCTATATAGCTTTTTTTAAAAGTTTCCTCTTATGTCACCCAAGCTGGATTTGGGCTCACGCTCAAAGATTAGAGACCTGGCAGCGTGTGGATGGACACGTGTTTATATGGCTACATAATCTACATCCCCAGCCCGGTCACTCTGTTTCTCCAAAAAGGCAGCTTACTGTTACTTCTGTTCTTCATGGAGATTCCTGAAACTTTTAATCATCTTGTATCCTTATTTTTTTTAACTTTAATGGAATACTTATCCCTTTAGCAACCAATTTAATGTTGAACCACCTAGCTCCATTCCTGAAAGCCTTCACAATACTTGTTAGAAGGCTGATATTATTTTTTTTAATCTAAAAAGCTATTTTTCCCATCCACAAAACCCAAGCTTCTATTCATGTGTAATCTTACTCCAGGCAGACTGTCCAGGACACAGCTACTTACTAAGTGCGCCGCACTGGTGCTCGTCACTGTTGTCGTGACAGTCATCGACCCCATCACAGCGGTAGAAGTTGGGTACACATTTGCCATTGTTGCACGCGAAGGAAAAGGAGCCACATTGCTCCGTGGGTGGTTCGTTGACTGGGTCTCCCTCGCACGTCTGCTGATTGGAAGAGAGCTTCATCCCATAGGGGCACCCGCACACCCGCTGGGAGTTTGGCACTGGGAAGCAGAAGTGGCTGCAGTCGCCATTGGGGTGCGCGGGCTGATTGCACCAGTTAGACCCTGCCAAGGCAAAGCCGGAGACCAGTCAGCGCATTCCCATTATGTGGATCCCAACTGGGAATAAAGAATATTTTCCAGACCGGGAGTGTGGCCTAGTGGTAGAGTGCCTGCCTATCACGCAAGAAGCCCTGGGTTCAATTCCCCGGTACCACATTCACAGACAAAGCTGGAAGTAGGGCTGTGGCTCAAATGGTAGAGTGCTAGCCTTGAGAAAGCCCAAGGACAGAGCTCAGGCCCTGAACTCAAGCCCTAGAGCTGGCATCATCATCTTCATCATCATCATAATAATAATAATAATTTTCCAGCCCCAATATTAAGAAGTACCAAGTAGCTGAGTGCCAGTGGCTCGTGAACCAATGGCTCACACCTAGAATCCTAATTAGAAAGAATACACTTCAAAGTAGTCTGAGTAGACAAGTCTGAAACCTTTAATTCCAATTAACCAGCAAAAAGTTGGGAGTGGAAGTATAGCTCAAGTGGTAGAGTGCCATCCATGAGTGAAAATGCCCCCCAAGAGCCTGGTCTCTCAGTCCAAGCCCCAGGCCCAGCAACAACAACCAAACATGAAGTATCAATCATTCTCCTGGAAAGCAGCCTAGCCAATAGAATAGTCAAGAACAGTAAAGTATTTTTTTAAATGTGTATTTCTCAACAACAATTTTAGAGCCAGCACAGCCAAATAGAAATGTGAGTTCTCCAAGTGTCAAACATGGATGACAGAATCAAAATGAAACAGTCAAATGCTGTTACCTAAGTGCTTATAAGAGAGAGAGCAGGCACCATATCGAATTCTCACATTCATTTGCCAAAAGAAAGCTCAACAAAGTCACTCACCAGTCTGGATTTCTGTGTCATAGGATTTCACATGCATAATGTTGGTGATGCCATTTCGAATAACTGTCATGTCTCCCCCGTCTGACTTCCTGACTTGAACAATAGCACCCAGCCTCCAGTCAGTGAAGAACACAGAATCTAAGAAGAAACCAGAGCAGTTAGTATTTTCAGTTATAGCTTCCACACAAATAAATTACCTAAGGAAATGAAATAGACTGCTAATGTTTCCTGCAAGGCTGAGGAATTTTCTCCCACAAATACCTGCAGTTGGTTTCTGGACCCATTTTCCATGAGAGTAGTCACTCTCACAATGCTTCTGGAAATCTGCATTTTTATTGATATCATGGTTCAGGTTCAGTCACACACACAGAGCTTTAGGATGGCATTTAGTAGTGAAGTTAAATTTCCACAAGTAAAATTTAAAATGTCAATGTTGTATAGAGCAAGCCTCAGAAGACAGAGCTCTTATCCCAGTTAAAGCACAAATTGCTGAAAGCTCTTAGGCAAATATTTCACTGTACTAAAAAAATGAACCACATCATCTCTAAGATCTTTTCTAAGCCCATAATCCATAAACCATACCCTGTATCTTCAGGAAACCATTAACATTTTTGCCAGTCCTGGAGCTTGAACTCAGGACCTGAGCACTGTCTTTGGACTTTCCTCAAGGCCAGCACTCTACCACTTGAGCCACAGCAGCACTTCTGGTTTTTTCAGTATATGCAGTACCAAGGAATAAAACCCAGAGCATTTTGCATGCTAGGCAAGCACTCTACCACTAGGCCCTGAAAACATTAATTTTTTATAGGTCAATAGTGGGGGACTTGAACCTGGGGCCTGCTCACAGTTGGCTTTTTCCACTCTACCATTTGAAACATATATATCTCCAATTCTAGTTTTTAGAGAACTAGAGGTAATCCTGTGCTGTCCTTGAATCTTGATCCTCAGATCTCAGCCTCCTGAGTAGCTAGAATTAGAGGTGTGAGCTATCTACATCCATGATTATTATTTTTTAAATATTTTTGGGTAATTTCAATTTGTATGCATACAACTTAAAGTTGACTGACAGTCTGGATACAGACTCTGTCATGCTGCCTCCAAAAAAATGAAGAGAGAGAGAGAGAGAAAGAGAGAGAGAGAGAGAGAGAGAGAGAGAGAGAGAGAGAGAGAGAGAGGATCTTCTTTTTGTATAACTAGAAATTCCAGTTAACCAGATAATGCCTTACAAATTCACAAACGTTATCATTAGACCAAGTTTCCTTATCTGCCATCTAATCCATGACTATTGGGTCACTGAACTCACTAAATCTTATCTCCTCTGTCAGTTAAGAGTCCTACCATTCAAAAAGCTATCTGATAATAGATAAGGGGTCCAATCCAACTTTTGCTCCTGTGCAGAGTATGGTGAAGATCTAGTCTTTGGACAAAATGTTATTAAATTATGTAGCACACAATAAAAAGAATGTTCCACAAGAAATTTATAATGAGGCTGGGAATGGTAGTGAGGGCTATAATCTAACACTGAAAGCAGAAGTCGAATGATGCCAAGTTTAAGCCAGCCTGGGCTACACAGCAAGTTCTAGGCCAACCTGAGAAAGAGAAGTAAAAACCAAAAAAAGGAAAGGGAAAAGAAAATGGAAAGGAAAGAGGAGGGAGGAAAGAAGGAGAGAGAGAGAGAGAGAGAGAGAAAGAGAGAGAGAGAGAGAGAGAGAGAGAGAGAGAGAGAGAGAGAGAGAGGGAGAGAGAGAGAGAGAGAGAGAGAGAGAGAGAGAGAGAGAGAGAGAGAGAGAGAGAGAGCATACTAATCCACCATGGTTACCAGAAACTAATTCTTGAGAATGTTGTGTTGGACACTCAAATTCTTCTTCATAGTGATGAAACTAACAGATACTAAAACTGCATTTTTATTCAATCCCAAAGCATTCCATCAGGGAACATTCTTACAATGTTCCTACAGCAAAAAATGTCCTGTGCCATCATAAAGGAGTCAATGTATGGAGTGAATACTGTTGACTCAGCTCAAACATTTCACAAGACCATTTAAGAAAATTCTTTGAATATTATGTACTCGACAGACAAATGAATAGCAGAATGGAATATGACATATTTACTACTTATTCTCTACTCCATGTGTGAAAGAAAATATTGATTTATAGTTAATGTCTACTTTTGTAAAGCACTGTGCTAATTATTGAATGTAGGAAGTTTCAATCAGAAACACAGAGTATATACATATGGCCTCCGGAAGCTCCCAACAAAATACCACCCCTCAAATTAGGTTTGTCACACACAATCAAGATGGAGGTCATCCCTTCTTACTCTCTTGGACCAGTACTTCCATGCAGTATACACCCAACTTAACCAGTCACAGAGCCATTTTCAAGACTAAATGAGCCACCTGTTTCATAGCACCAGGTTACATTCTTATTCCCAGAAATTTCACTCATAGAAGCATTTCCATGCTTGATAAAGGAGTCGATGATAGCCCATACCTATAATACTAGTTACTCAAGAGAACTTCACAATGAATTCAGGAGGACTGCAGTTTGAGACCAGCCTGGGCAACAAGGTAAGAGATCCTAGAAAATGTGCAGTATTCCACATCTGTAATCCCAGCTAGAGGCATATTTGAGAGGATCATAGTCCCAATTTGAAAAATAACTAAAAACAAAAACGGCTGGGTGTATGGCACAGGCACCATACTAGCAGTATGAGGAAAGGGGGAAATGGGAGGAGACAGTTTGAGGTATAAATGTGGTTGCACTTTCCCAGAATTCCATGTTTCCAGGCAATCTTTACTAGTAACGGAAAGATTGTTTGCAGAATTTCTGCCGAAATAACCATGTCTTTCTGTTCTTCATAGGTTTCCTCCTGACCTGGGGCTATAGCTCAGTGCTGGGGATATGACTCAGTGGCAGAATGCTTGAGCTCTTTGTCCAATCTCCACTACCAGAAAAAATTTAAAATAAATATTTTTTTTAAATTTGGAGCCTACAATTTCTCTGTAACAGATGATATCAGTTACCCGACATTCTCATTCTAATTAAAAAGCTTTGGTCCAATGAGAATACGGTTGGTGCAAATATGTAATCATCTTTCCACAAGGATTCAGATGAGGTTCTTAAACTATAAGCAAACAATACAATTTTACAAGTTACTATAAACAGCTCTTGCTATGTTAGTATGGAAAATAATGGAGATAAAATCTCTCCTATTGCTAGGAATGGTGGCTCATACCTATAATCCTAGCTACTCAGGAGGCTGAGATCTGAGGATTGCAGTTCAAAGCCAGCCCAGGTATTAAAGTATATGAAACTCTTATCTCCAATTAATCACCAGAAAACCTATTATTTCCTATGTAATACCAAGTACATACTCAGGAACTGTGTAAGTGAAATTTGTAAAGTGATACACCCATAAAAGTCGTCAATAAGATCATCTAAATGTATCCAAAACAACACCCTCTAAAAGTGAATTTTTCCATCAACAAACCAAACATTATGTCTACATAGATCATAGCACCAGCATGGGTTGTCTGATGTTTTAGTAACAAGCTTTTCCAAAACTGTTACAATACTAAATGGTGATGAATTTACTCTTAAAACTGGCAAAGTACAAGACTTCCCATTCTTTGTATTTATTCAAAGCATACCTTTAAAGATGGTGATTCCAAACGGATGTGTCATCTGCTCTATACGACCCAGTTCTCTTCTGTCTAACCCACTAAAGGTGCTGTGCTCAATCTTATCAAAAAAGGCATCAACCCAGTACAATCGAGAAGCTCTAGAATAATCAAAGAATTCATGTTGTTATCCAGAAGCTGATCAAGTTCCTGCATGACACCACATTTAAACTCTGGAGGCTCATTTAGAATGTTTATGGAAGGTCTTAAAACTTAAGTTGTATTATTCATTGCAAGTTTGAGTTTTATGTCTCCCAGAAAAACAACCTTCATCAAATGCCTTTCAATTAATTGTCTCAAAAAATTGATATGTTGCTATCTTTGAGTTAGGAATTGTTTTGCCTTGAGAAACAAACAAATTAAGAAAAATATTGGTCATGATGAATGTTTAAAAGATTGGATATATTTCTTCTCTTATCTCTCCCATAAATCAATCTGATATTTCCTATTTCTAAACTTATTTATCTTATTTAATTTCCATATTTTAAATAGATCATCAGTGCAAGAAAACTGTACTTATGCTTGAAAACATTTTTCCCAAGGTATACATAAACAAATGTACATTTACTGATTGAGCCTCTCCCAGAATTTCCCTCTTCTCAAGATGTCCCCAGAAAGAAATTACACAACATTTACATCTCATTATATATCTGTCCACTTCTAGTGGGATTTGGGACTCACCGACTCCTTCTCCACCCTCCCTTTACTAAGTCTTGCCATTCTGCTGGTTCTAGCTACATTCATTTGTGTTCCTCCAGTAACTAGGCAAACTATTTGTTTTCTTTTTGTTCTTATATCATTCAATGTCCTTTTCCCATCTTCAACTAATTGATGAACATCTCTAAGGGCTAGTATATCATCATGTCACCCAACATGCCTCCTGTTTATGGTACAAGAAGTAGGAAATCAGTATTATGGGATGTTTCCAACTTACCCCCAATCTATGGCCAATGCATTAGGCCACCCAAGAGTAGTGTTGACTATAGGCACAAGGTGAGATCCATCGCTCCATGCTCTAAAAATTTTAGCAGGACGGAACCAATCACTGAAGAAGATATACCTAGAAAAAGAGGTAAGAAGTTGATGCTTAGTACTTGCATAGATTACTTGGCTTGGAGGGATGGGACACAGATGTTCTAGAAACTTATTGCATTTAATTTTATTTTTCATATAGGTGATGGGACTTAAGAGGCAGTTCACAACTAGCAAATTCTTAAAGTTTCAGGTATACATACTGCAAGTTACAAATATAAGTGGCATTAAAATAAAGACCCAGGGGCCAGGAGTTTGGCCTAGTGATAGAGTGCTTGCCTAGCATGCACGAAGACCCGGGTTCGATTCCTCAGTACCACATACATAGAAAAAAGCCAGACGTGGTGTTGAGGCTCAAGTGGTAGAGCTCTAGCCTTGAGAAAGTCTAAGGACTGTGCCCAGGCCCTGAGTTCAAGCCTAGGACTGGCAAAAATAAATAAATAAATAAAATAAAGACCCAGGGCAGGAAAAAAATCACTATGCTAAATTTTAGAACCTAAAACTAATGTGACCCAGCAATTCTTTGAAAAGACATTTGAGTTACTTTTAGTGTGTTGTTGGGTTTTGTTTTGTCTTGTTTGTTGCAACAGTCTCACTATGACTCAGGCTAGCCTCAGGCTCTCCATATAGCATATTTTCTCTCACATGTGGAAGCTAGAATTTACAAATGTGCAAGTAAACACATGCAGTATTATATGCAAGTGTACACAAATATGGTATTTGCAGGGGAGAATGCAAGCAGTGTAATCTCTTGGAAAATCTAATTCACGGTCTAACAAAATGAAGAAACTAATACTTGAAAAATGTGTGGAAGAGATCACATAGAGAGGGGTAAGTGAATGAAGATAAAAAGCAAGGGACAGTGCAGTTGTAATATTCAACACATCCTATGGAAGTAGGAAAATTAAGGGGAGGAGTGGAGTTGGGAGGGATGAGGAAGAATGATGAAAAGGATGCCATTGATTAAGATGAATTAGACTTATAAACTGATTTGTTGAATGGTAACTCTTTTGTACAACTACTTAAAGATAATAAAGATATAACTTTTTATCAATGCGGGCCCTTCTAAGTCACTCTTCACCTATTCTTCTATAAGGAACTGACAAATTCCCAGGAAAACATTTCATTCTGGGTACTGGATGTCCACCCCCATCACTGAAGCAACATTTACATCCTAAAGACTAGCAAAAAGATATACCTAGAAAAAAAACAGACCCTGCCCACCCCCCTGCAAAAGTCCTTTTCCTCTCTCATATAATCCTTAGAAATCAAAATTCCATTTTTCCAAAATATGGCTTAACAATGTTGCTGGCATTTTAAATGAAAAACTCATTAGGAATTTAACAACCTTTCAAAGCCACAAGCCCAAGATCTAGGTTGAGATAAAGGTATTTAGAGAAACAAACAGGTTAACTTTCTGGAGGAACATAAGATTAAAATCTGTTTCTTATATTATTTTCTAGAGAAAATAAAACTGTAAAGTGAATACTCAAATGAGCAAAGGAATTTGTTAGCCCACAGCTCTGGATATGGGCAGATCTGGAGTTTGAGTGCTAATTCCTACCTCATAGCTGAACCCCCTGCAATTCACTTGACCTCACTGAACCCCCAAATTCACTGTCTTGATAATGGGTATCAGATAGACCTCTTCATTTCTTGGATTTGATGAGTAAAATGTTAACAACTTGCTACGTGACAGAGGCAGGTTACATGAATCACCATCCTTTTTCTTCATTATTCCACTTTAAACCATCACCTATGTCAAACTCATTCTATTCAAATATGTTAGCTATTGAACATACTTCAATTATGAAAGCTAAGGGCTAAAAAAAAAGAATACTGTAGGCTAGTCTGTGCTTTCTGGTCTCCAAGTACTTCTGGTGCACCAAGTACAACATAGTAAATGGTGAAACTGTGATCTGGAAATCTGCATTCTGCAGATTGCTGAATGACTAAACAGGTTTTACAAAGTTTCATAAGCAATGCATTTGAGCAGGGAAGGAATATGAGCCTTTCTAGATAATTCTGCATTCAGTATAGTCCTGCCTCCTCCACCAAAATCTATCACTTTTCTTGGTCCTTTGCAACCATGGAAAAAAGCTACACTTCAGTGAGTAGGAAAGCTGTAACTTAAAAGAAAGTCTTTGGAATGAGATCAAGTGGTTGCCTAAACTTACACAAAAGGGATAAAATTGGAGGTGATTGCAAGTCCGTTCATTCTTCTATTTGTTGAACTTGACAGATCATTGCACTTCATTTCCATGAGAGGAAAGATACCAGCCCCAGGATCTTAGGATATCATGCACACACTTACCCAGCAGAAGGATGAACCACAATCGATCGTGGGTTATTTAAATTTTTCACTATTTCACGTTTGGATTTATCTGCGAGCCTCAAGACACCAACACTGTGGCGCATGGAGTCTGTCCAGTAGAGATTCCTTGACATCCAGTCAAAACTCAAACTTTCAACATTTTCCACCCTGTTAGCTACAAGAGTCTCTCTTCCTAGAAGTGGAAAATGTAGGCAAGTTTAAGCATATTACAGGATTTTTTTCTCTATTGCTGAATATTTAAATTTTCTATTAAAGTCAGGGCCCAGCACAGGAACACATGTTGAAGAGTTAAATTGAAAATAAAACATGTTGAAACAACAGCATGAGATAAGCCTTGGATATACCTGTTCTCTAAAGTCTAGATCTCAAAGAATAGTTATGACACTGATAAACAGAACCAGGAGTGCTGTGGTCTGGATTTACTCCCTTGTTCAACCTTCCAGGAAAAATTTCTTATTGCAGAACATCTGAAAAAAAGACACCTGAATTCACCTATTACCATCCCAGCTCTAAGAAGCTGACACCGCCAGGTACAACCAGGGCTAACCCCAGGCATTACAGCCCAGCCCTCCCAACCACTTTCAACACTTCAACCACAAAGTTGCCAAGACTGGGGAAGAGCAGTAAAGATGCCAAAAAGGAAATCAGTACTCAGTACAGGAGAAAAAGACCACTTTCCTGTCTGAGGAATGCTATGTCCTTTCCCTCTCACCTCCCCTCTCTCTCTCCTGTCTCTTTCTGTCTCTCCATCCCTCCTTTCTTTTCTCCTCCTCCTCTTCCTTCTCTTTCTTCTTCCTGTCTGTCTGTCTGTCTGTCTGTCTGTCTGTCTCTCTCTCTCTCTCTCTCTCTCTCTCTCTCTCTCTCTCTCTCTCTCTCAGGAAAATCTCAGTCACAATAAACAAACATATATCCTTATTTTGCAATAGTAAAAACAAAAACTCCTATTGATTTTTCCCAGAAATTTGTAAAAAGAAAGTCCTCTGTAATCTAGACCACCTATTAGCTGTTGAGGCACCATGATACTGAAAATAAAATTTAAAAAAAAAAAAAGCTCATAGCAAATCAGGCCCTGGGGCTCACACTTGTAATCTTGGCTGCTCAGGAGGCTGAGATCTGAGTAACATGGTTCAAAGCCAGCTCAGGCAGAAAAGTTCCCATGAGACTCTTATCTTCAATTAAACACTCAAAATCCAGAAATGGTTCTGTGGCTCAAGTGGTAGAGCACTAGCCTTGAGCACAAAGAGTGCTCAGGACAGAGGACAGAGAGGACAGCACCCAGACCCTGAGTTCAAGCCCCACAACCAACCCAAAAAGGAAAAAAGAAAGAAAGAAAGCTCACAGCAATGGACAAAGGGAGTTGTCATTCAACAAAGCAGTTTATGAATTCTGCTTTGATCTATGTCACTCTTTCAATATCTAAAAATTATTTCTTTTTAAGAAACTATTGTTATTCCAAACTATTGACATAGAGATAGCCCATCAAATAAATGTTACTGCTTGAATATAAAAAATTTCGAGTCAATTCTGTATTAAGGGCTTCTAGACACTTCATCTTCTTTTCATGTTCATGCTTGTCATAAAATATCATCTCATTTACCCTTTGTTTTGGAACTAAAGGTAGATGCTGGGTTTTACATGATTTGTTTTTCAAAAAAAAATAAGTTTATTTTCCTGATCTCAAGGTATTTACCAAACTTCATAAAGGGAGGCTGTTTGAAAAAAAAAGAGTAGATGCAAAATTATACTGAATCAATCCATTATTTCTTTAAAAAAATAGGCAAAATATGCATGCACACACACTTTCCTCACCTGTGCCATCAATCTTTTGCTTATATATTATATCTTTTGATGTATCTGAGAAAAAGATAGTGCTCTCCCGGGCATCATAATCAATTCCAACAAAAAAGGAAAGGCTCTCCGTCACTGGAACCATGACATCTTCCTGAAGGGAGCGTGCGAATGGGATCCCACGCACAGCCATCTGGGAGGAAAAGATCAGGAAGTTCTTGACAGCTGCAAAGAAAGGGACACCAAAGTCAGCCAAAGTGCAGTTCTAGCCTCCCTGAGCTCCACAAGCTTTATTATGATAGTCACAAAGAGTACATACTAAATCTGTGAAACATAGTGCTGAAATAATAAATAAATTTGTATAAATCAACTGGAAACAATGAATGGGAAAGAGAAAAGATAAGGAATTATGACAGTGAAACAAAAATCCTAATCTCACTTTTTTCTAAGAAAAATTTCCTTATAAAATATACATACACACATGTATATGTGCAGGCACATATATAGACATTAATATATGCATTTAAGAGTTTTTTTAATGTAAGCAATGATTTCCAGGGATGCGGATACATAGCTCAGTGGTAGAGTGTTGACACACTATGCATAAGGGTTCTATCATAGCAGCAAGAAAACAAAATGTCAAAACAGAAAACAGCTCAAAATTCAATCCTATGAAATTTGAATGCCATAGGTAATGTTTCAAGAAATAAAGGGAAAAAGAAGATCAAGAAAACTTTAGAAGCCAGGTACCGGTGGCTCACACTTGTAATCCTAGCTACTTAGGAGGCTGAGATCTAAAGCTCAAAATTCAAAGCCAGCCTGGATTCTTATACTAATTAAGCACCAATAATAAGTCAGAAGTGGACCCATGAGGAAAAAACTAAAGGACAGAACCCAGGCCCTGAGTTCAAGCCCCAGAACTGGCACATCCATGCACACACACACACACACACACACACACACACCATAATATGTTAGATAAGGTACTAAAGGAAATTCCCAGAGATGGACTTGGTCAAACACAGCTCTGTGTATAGAAAAAGAGATGCTCATAAAAATAGATGCCATATAGGCTGCAGAAAGCTCCTTCCCAGTAAGCAAGGCAGAGGGGGAGCTGGCCCACACATGGGCAGCAGTTGCCAGGGTAGGGGCATGTACACATACCACTCCCTGCAGTGCCCACTATAAAGCTGTCATGGACATCTTACCCACACAGTGACGCTCGTCCATGGCCAGCTCAAAGCCAAATGTACACTTGCAACGGTAGCCCAGACCATCGTTATCTGTTCTGTGACTCAGAACACAGACCTGCTCACAACCACCATTGTTGGCTTCACAGGGATTGGTAGCTGGAAGGAAAAACACAGAGGGCTAAAATCACAATACAAAATGTATCCACGATGCACAACAAACAAAGCTACTTGTGCTCTGCTGATAAGAGATGGGGTTTCAACTCCACAAAGCCATCACTCCTGGCTACGCCCTGCAAGCATCCACAGCTAGCCACACTTTCAAGCCAGTTGAATGCCCGTAGCTGGACGGATATGGGATTCTTTCTCCTACAATAATTATGAGTCTGCCTGTGTCCATGATTAGAAATAACTGCCTCCCAAAGAAAAGTAATATAGAAAAACAATATAGCTTTTACTGCTATTTTTTCTATTTATAAGATATAACTATTATTCCCTGGGGTGCTGATTTTGTAAGCAAACTAATGTACAACCAATACTCCTAAGAGATAAATATTATTACTCCAGGAATATCCACAGGGTTAGAAAAACTACCCAAGATTATTTAATGGCCAGATAAACAGCTAAAGTAGGATTCAAACCCAGTTCTGACTCAAACCCTATATGTCTGTCATACAAATCAGGTTTTGCTTCCAAAGCCATCCTCAAGGTGGTAACTTCTGAAGGCTCACTACATAGTGAAAGAGGCCACCACAGAGAGTTCCACCACTTCTTATACTCCCTTCTGAGATTTTGACTTTTTCTTCAAATACTCATTTTCCTTTATCAACTTGGCAGATTTAGGAAACAATATCAGAAGCTATTCTAAGCCAAATAATAAAAACCATCTGGATGATGAAAATAGGCAGGGATAGAGGTCAGATTAGTATATTGTAAGTCTAGTCCAAAACTATTCCAAATAGGGATTTCCAAAACATTTTTAGATAAACATGTTTCTGTTCAGTTATTGTTGTTTTTGTTGTCAGTTGTGGGCCTTGAACTCTGGGCCTGGCGCTGTCCCTGAGCTCTTCAGCTCAAAGCTACTACCCTACCCCTGGGCCTGGGCGCTGTCTCTGAGCTCTTACCCCTTGAGCCACAGCACCACTTCCAGTTTTCTGGTGGTTAATGGGAGATAAGGGTCTCATGGACTTCAGTGCTTGGGCTGGCTTTGAACCATGATTCTCAGATCTCAGCCTCCTGAGTAGCTAGGATTACAGTGTGAGCCACAACACCCAGCTAGATGAACATGTTTTGTCTAAGGTGGGACTATTAAAGAATATTCACCTAAATGTATCAATTCTGTATTTTCCAGGTCAGATTACTTTATACCCTTTCTCCATTTAACCAGACTCATTACTTAGAATTTAACTAAAACAAAGATGTCTTTCTCTAAATTACAATTCAATATTAAATTGTCTGCCAAAATAGCTTCACTTATTTTTTTACTTTTTTTTTTATTGTCGGGTTAATATATAGAGGGGTTACAGTTACATTCTCCAGGTAGTCAGTGTATTACTTCTCACACCCTATACCCCTTCTCTCTTACTTATTATCTCTTTTCCTTGGCCAACAAGCAAATACAGGAAAGAAACATATTCTTTCTTTATGTTCTGATAGACACACCAAAGCTCAATTTAAAATCCTACAACACAAATAAAACTTACTTTAAAATAATGGACTAAAATAAGTTCTGAATCAAAATGTGTCTTTAAAAACTGGCCAGTCAGAGATAGCAAACTCACTGGCCCATGGCAGACCTAATGCAAACCAAGGGACAAAAGAATACATGTCATGTATGCACAGCACAGAAGAAATGATCTGACTCAACTCAACATGAGCACAGAGACTTGTCATTTTTCTCTGTTGACTCTCAGCTCCCTCAAATGAAACTGAAGAGTTTTCAAATGGTTGATTCCTCACTGTAGGATGAAACTAGCTATGTGGGTTTGCTTTGCTTTCTGTTAGATCCCCAGCATCTAAATACTGCAGAAGCCAATAAACATTTTAACTCCAAAATATATCCATTGCTTTGGATGTCTGAGCATCCAAGACAATTTTATAGGGCTTAATATTATAGATAGCCCTTCATATATTTGAGACTATTACCCAGTTCTCTCATGCTTCCTCATCATTAACTTCCATAGTTCTCAGAAACCAGGGTTATGTGGCTGGAAGCTTACCATTGGGCTGCCTGAGAGCATGGTACACAGTCACTCCATAGGTCCTCAAGGAAGACTGGTAGTAGACCTGTGGGTGAGGCTCCGTGAACTTGTTAGCCTTCATCACAGCCAGCTTTGTCCAGTCAGTAAAGAACACATGGTCCTCAAACAAGCTTATTCCATAGGGATGAGGAATGAAGGAGCCTCCATGAACCACTGTCTTCCTGTTACAAAAGATATAGAAATGATTTTTTGATTTGTTTTGCTATATTTTTATTCAAGGTGTAACTAGTGTAGTTAAATGCCTAGGAAGCTAAATCAGTTCTTAATACCACACAGAAAACATATGACGCATCTGTATTTGATGGGACATACATATGGTTCCTTGGAAGAGACCGTGAAGACTTAAATTCCAGCCTTAGACAACCACCCAGATTGTTTTTAGATTTGGAAATAAAATTACTATTTTCTCCCTTGCTCAGTGTTCCTTTAAGTTTGCTTCCTATAAAAAAAGGCCAAGATGAGCAATAGTATTTTGAGTCTCATAGATGGGCTAGCACACTAAAAGTTGGAAGTCTGATGGGACATGCTCCCAGCACCCATTAACCACTTCTCAACAATGAGGGAACAGACCACAAGTGATAAGAGTTCAACCTCAGCAAACAGCCAGGCCCTATGCACCTGCTTGATAAAACTGTCACTAGATCATACTTCTCAAGTAGAGACACAGCCCAGAACTTAATTAGGAAGATAACAAAAGCAAAAAGTGCTAACATAAGGGAAGAAATCTACCTGACCCACCATGACCACCTCCAGGTAAACAAGGACTCAGACACATGAATAAAGTAAGATCGAATTTCACTATATCTTACTGAAACTGCCTTGTTTTCTTTATTTTGGCACTGTCTTTCTTTTGGAAAAATTTTAGCTGCACTATAAAACTAATCTGAGTGTAACCTAGTGGTGGAGTGTTTGCCTAGCATGCACAAAGCCCTGGGTTCAACTCTTTGGTAGCACATACTAGAAAAGGCTAGAGGTGGTGCTGTGGCTCTAGCCTTGAACAAGTGTCCAAGGACACTCAGGCCCTGAGTTCAAGACCCAGGATTGGCAAAAAGAAAAAAAAACAGCACACAGAGTTCTAAGAAAGAAAAAAAAATAACTTGTAGAGACTAAGCATAGTGATCCACAACTATAATCCCAGTTCCATGGAATATGTATGTACTGTGTTAGTTCAAGCCAGCCCAGGCAAAAGAACCAGACTCTGTTGGAAAAATAATGGAGAAATGGGGGAGGGAGGGAGGGAGGGAGGGAGGGAGGGAGGGAGGGAGAGAGAGAGAGAGAGAGAGAGAGAGAGAGAGAGAGAGAGAGAGAGAGAGAGAGAGAGGAGAAGAGAAGAGAGATAGACATTGGAGGTATGACATAAGTTGTAGAGTACCTGATTAAGAAGTACAAGGCCTTTAGTTCAAGTCCCAATCCTGTCAAAAATTAAAAAAAGAAAGAAAGAAAAGAAAAAGAAAGGGCTGGGAGTTTGGCCTAGTGGTAGAGTGCTTGCCTAGCATGCACGAAGACCAGAGTTTGATTCCTCAGTACCACATACGTAGAAAAAAAAGAAAAAGAAAAAGATAGTCTATTGGTGTATTCTCAGTGTCAGAACTAATGGTAGCATGTGTGAGACATAAAGCAAAAACAAAAGTAAACTTGAAAATGTAAACTTGAAACACATATGAGCACAGTAAAACCCAACCAATTCCCACTGGACATGTTGAGTAAAAATGCAGCTAGGTTACCCTTATATACCTATGGCTCATACCTAGCATCTCAGCTATTTGAGACTAAAATCTGGAGAGTCCAATTTCTAGTCTGGCTGGGGCAGAAAAGTCTATAAGATCCCTCTCAATAGAAAAGACTGGGTAATGGTGATATGCACCATACTCACCAAGCTCTGCCCCAACCTATGGAGAGTCCCAGCTATGGAGAGAAAAATAAGAAACTCATTTTATGGGTCAGATGTATTCCCAAACATATATCTGTCTTTTCTGAAAGACTCTTTGCCAGAAATAAGCAGTATTTAAATAAGGTGGGGGGGCTGTAGATATAGCTCCGCTGTAGTTCAGATCCTGGGACTACTACAGAAAATAATGATTATTATGATACACTTGTTTGTTGAGAAAAAGTTAGAAAATGCGAGTAAAGTGGTCTTGGAAAATAAAGCAAGAGAAAAATAAATGGACTTCGGGGTGACAATTATGTGTTTCATGAGTTAAAGAGGATCAAAGAATTGGTCAACGAAATAGTTTATGACTTTTTACAAAACACAAGAGAGAGTAATAAAACTGTAAAACTATAAAAATGCCTCTTACCTTTGAATTCCATCATAAGTTACAGTTTCCATGTAGTCAAAGCGGGAATCAACCCAGTATACTCGCTGGGATACAATATCCAGCGTTATTCCAGCAGGCCATCCAAGCTTTGTCTTTACTAAGTCTTTGCGGTTGCTGCCATCCATGAAAGCTCTTTCCAACTTGGGTTCCCCTGAAAGACTCTCCCAGTCTGAGAAAAACAAATAACTACAAGAGAAAAAGTCAAAGATGAAAGGCTGTCTGGTTTTACAAGTTTATCAGAAAATACTTATTCCTTGTATTTGGATTAATGGGATTTTCCATTGACTACAAATGGAGATTAAAAAGTATTTTTTATTGTAGAGTAAAAAGTATTTTATATTGTAGATTAAAAAGTAATTACAGGGCCAGGAGTTTGGCCTAGTGGTAGAGTGCTTGGCTAGAATGCACCAAGACCGGGGTTCGATTCCTGGGAACTACATACATAGAAAAGGCTGTAAGGGGAACTGTGACTCAAGTGATAGAGCTCTAGCCATGAGAAAGTCCAAGGACAGCATTCAGGCCTTGAGTTCAAGGCCCAGAACTGACACACAAAAAAGAGTATTTACAAAAATAAAGACATCAGAACACCAGTGGCTCATGCCTATAATTCTAGTTGCTCAGGAGGCTGGGATCTGTGGATCATGGCTCAAAGGCAAGCCTGGGAAGGAAAATCTCTGAGAATATTATTTCCAATTAACCACCAAAAAAGCTCAAGTAATATAGTGTTAGCCTTGAGTGAAAAAGCTCAGAGACAGCACACAAGCCTTGAGTTTAAGCTTCAAGACTATCACCAAAAAACAATAACAAAAAGAGACAAAAGTAAACATAGTATATTAAAAGAGAAACAGGAGATGCCTAGCAGGCACAAAAACCCAGGTTTGATACTTCGGTACCACATACATAGAAAAAAGGTGGAAGTGGTGCTGAGGCTCAAGTGGTAGAGCTCTAGCCTTGAGAACGTCCAAGGACAGGAGCTCAGGCCCTGAGCTCAAGCCCAGGACTGGCAAAAAAAAAAAAGAAAAAAATAAAAGATACAGCGTAAGCACACTATATTTTTTAACAGTACAGGAGTAAATGCACTTCATTTAAAAACAAAATAAAAATAACTCTAAATAACTACTAAAATGTATTAACATAGCAATCTGTAATTTTGTAGTCAAAAATAATTAATTAATTAATTTTCTCCTCTGATCCCTGGTTCTGTATTTCACTTCTTGTTGATATGCATGAAAATTTATAAATTCAGTGTAATAAAAGCCATCAAGCTGGATGCTGGTGTCTCATGACTATAATCCTAGCTACTCAGAAGGCTAAGATCCAAAGATCTTTGTTCAAAGCCAGCATGGGCAGACAAAGCCAAGAGACTCTTTTCTCCAGTTAGCCAGAAAAATACCAGAAGTGGAGGTATGGTTCAAGTGGTAGAGCATCAACCTTGAAAGAAAAAAACTAAGGGAGACCATAGGCCTTGAGTTCAAGCCCCAATACTGCCGTGTGTGTGAGCACACACACATATACACACATTCACACAAATACACACACACATGAGCCATCAAGCTATTATGCCCCACAGTCCTCTGCTCTGTGGCATAGCCCACTGGATAGTGCCATTTTCAAGGGCAACTGATATAATAAAATTGAAAACAACAAAGGACAGCTGATTGATTCCCACTGTATTGAGACATGCATACATCCCAGCACTAGTCTGTAACAAGCCCTAAAAGGGGCATTAAAACTGCCTTTCCCTTAAAAAAAATTTTAGCTCTAATTTTATTAAAGCAACATCTTATAAGGGAGCAATATGGTAGTATCTCACCATAATAATTAGATAAATAATAATAGTTGAATCACACTAGAATTCACTCTTGGCTAGCACATACGGCAAATGTTAAGAATGAAGTTCATATCTCAATATAGCAAGTATTTTTAGTGTGTTTGTAGCAGTAGATGTGTTTGTATTATGTATCCTCAAATAGGATTATAATTAGGCAACTTCCCTAAGGTCCTATGAATAACAACAAAATAAAAGAAGTTTGGATTAACCACCAAAGAATCCACTATTCCATATTTAGGGGGAGAAACAAAATTCTGAAAAATACAGAAATTGATATGTTTTCACATGACTTACCCTACAGTTGGGTCCAAAGCAATTCCTCGAGGGTGCCCTAAGTTTTCAGTAATAAGGGTAATGCGTTGGCTTCCATTCAAGTTTGCCATATCTATGCGGTTGACCTTGGTTTCCACAAGATAAAGTTTATTGTTAATCCAGTCCACAGCCAGATTCTCTGGAGCTTCCACAGAAATGTTGAGGACTTCTTGGATATTTAAACCATTGATGTCAACTGAAAAAACCTATAAGAAAAGCCAGAGTTAAACTTCATGACTGTGGGAAGCTTTCCCAGACTTCATTTAGCATTTCTGTTTTGTAGGAATCAGTTATCATCTAGACCTTCTTGGTAGTTATCAAAAGTGTAATGGACATTTGGGATGAAGATGGTGGTGATGGTTTATGTTGATGTATGGTTACAATCAAATCCAAAGTATTAGTAAGCTATACTTTTAGAAAGCTTAGGCAAGTTAATATTTAAGTACATTAAGTTTATTTCAGTGTATAGTTAGATTAAAGGAAAAATAACAGGATAAATGAAATTCTGTACCTCTTTGGGAGTCTCTATGACTTAGGTTTTAAAAATCTGCACTGTATGACTCAAAGTTGAAATCAAATCAATCTTACTTTCCAAATAAGACAGTGTAATGAAACTGCAGCCATTACAT
Organism: Megascapheus bottae; assembly: GCF_031878675.1. Classification (NCBI taxonomy): domain Eukaryota; kingdom Metazoa; phylum Chordata; class Mammalia; order Rodentia; family Geomyidae; genus Megascapheus; species Megascapheus bottae. Next base: position 12,900,088 of record NC_143520.1, on the reverse strand, counting down.
AGATACTGTCAATATTTCTTATCCCAATGCTCAATTACAGTTCCACTTAGAAGACGCAAGCAGAAGTCTGATTTGTATCATTCAGAAAAGCAGAGTACTTTTTGCATTTTAAATGATCAAGTTTCAAAACTGACTATACTAAATATCGATCTCGTTTTTGAAAGAATGTCTACTATTTCTTTTAATTAGGCTTTTGGACTCATTTTGGAATAAAATTAAAAGTTGCTCCAACCTAATCCATACAATAGACTGCTTTGTGTAAACAGCCCCATGAAACAGTATAGCATGGAGAAGGTGCAGGTTAACCTAAACTATCTCAAGGGCCTTTTCTCTTAGAAAACAATGGAACTTTCCCTTCAACTCCCCCCACCCCAAAATGAGAACCTGTCAGCACTTTGCACTAGTTCCAGAAATTTCTATTTACCTTATCTCTCACAGGATCTGTCCAAAAAACTCTGTGCAAACGGTAGTGAAAAGCCACACCCACGGCTACTCCACGACCTTGAGACTGTACTAGAATCCGGAAGTCTCTTCCGTGAATATCACCAATGAGTAAATCTCGACCATTGGAGAAAATAACAGAGGCTTCTGGAACTGAAGGTGAAGAAGAAAACATCCTTCAAGTGAGCAGGGATGATAAATTAACTCATGTCAGACATGCTTTCTGCTTTTGCAAATGCTTTTTCCTGTTATCTTAGTTCATTCTAAAATAAACCTCTAAGAAAGGCAGATGGTAATCATTCTACCCATTCTACAGACAGACAAATTGAGGCACAAAGACGCCTAGCAAGCATATCCAAAATCACAGTGAGTTAGGGACAGAATCTGGCAAGAATTCAATCATTCTGTCTTTTAATCCAATAAACTTTCAATGACACAAAGGAGAGGGTACTTTTTCTCTATATGCTCCTTTAAATTGTGTGAACACAATCTAAATTCAGAACATACTTTGAGGATCACCAAAGAATTCTTTGTTCTGTATATATATATAGATAGATAGATATAAAATATGTATATATATATTTGCAGAGTATATATATGTGTGTATGTATATATATATGGCAGTGGTAGGTTGAAATATGCTCTGTCTATATGCTGAAGTGTTATAACCTTATTTGTAATCTCTGTCTATAGTATTGGCAATAGCTAAAGGTAAGAAGTGATTTAAAATTCCATTAGTAGGGGATTAATTAAATAAGTTACATACATACAAAGAGGGAATCTTATGTGACTATAAAGAATGAAAGAACAGCTGTGTGTTCATGTGGAATGCTCTCAAAAATATAGTGACATTTTGCTTTGGGCTTTTTTTGTTCTTTTGAGAGAGGCAAGGTGGGTGAAGAAATGGAAAGAAGGGTAAACAAAAGAAGTCGTGGTATTCAGTATACTCTATGGAAAAAACTTTGCAACCTGTGGGCATGGATGAGAAGGGAAATTTGAGGGAAAGTGAAGGAAGGAATGACATTGTCCAAATAGGAAATGTGCAATGTACATTGCAAATGTGTCTGACTTATGAAATGATAACCCCTCTTACAACACCTTAACAATAATTATAAAATGATATGTAAAATGTAAATTGACATGAAGTATACAACTGTATAGTTTATTAGTATATGTTAAAATAGTTAAGTATTGATACTTACATATGCTTACTTATGCATTTAAAAATGTCCAGAATTGGAATAAAGAAACAGAAATTACCCACAGGAGAGGTGAAAAAGTACAAAGTTGCAAGAGAACTAGAATAAGGGAGGCTTTACTATTTATTCTCTCAAAAATTGAAAGTTTCAAGCATGAGTATATACCTGCTCAAAAAATAAAGAAATTTTAAAATCAGCTGCACCTAGGAGTAAGTGCATAAGAAATCAGTTAGGCAAAAACAACTAGAAAATGGGCCACTCATAATTTAATTAAGAGCCGGGTATCAGTGGCTATTCAGGAAGCTATCTGAGGATTATGGTTCTAAGCTAGCTCAGACTGGAAAGTTCCTGAGTTCTCTTATTCCCAGTGAGTCACTAAAAAAGATGGATGTAGAGCTGTGGCTCAAGTGGTAAAATATCAGCTGTGAACAAAAAAGCCAAGGGACAGTGCCCAGGCCCTGAGTTCAAGCCCCAGTACTGCACACACGCGTGCACATACACGTGCTTGCACACACACACACACACACACACACAGAAAAGTTGAATGCTCAAGTCAGTCAAATGTAGCTATAAAAATTACGCTAAAATTAAATGTGGTGGATGCCATAGTAGCCTAAGACAATAAAGAAACCAATAAAAATACTAACAATGATCACTATTCAAGCACTTATTGATATGAAATTAATATTGACCCATTCTTTCCAGCTGCAGGGGCCATCCCAATTTGAGATGATAAAATCCTGCCAACAGCACAGATGTGGGTCGCTCTTTGCCATCAGAAGGGAGACACAGAAGTTAACTGTTTTGAGATATGCAAGTGTGCAGCGTGTGCAGTGTTTACTCACAGGAATTATTAGCTCTGCAGTGCTGCTCACGCTCCAGGACATAGCCTTCCTCACAGTGGCACAGATGGTGGCCGTATCGGTTCTCACACTTCTGGTCACAGATTCCCCAGATCTTGCAGTCATCGAAGTCTGTCATTTTTAAAAAGCAAACACATGCACAATCACGTTTAGACACATTTCTTGAGTACTGTCAGGCAAAATCCTGGAAAACATGGTGAGGAATGTAGCTATTCCTTACTCCAAACAAGGACTCTCATCTAGCAGTGGGCCTCAGTTCCAGGCATACCGTAAAAAGCAGGAACTCAAAACAGGCATCAGTGAGAACAAACCCAAGAGCATGGAAATCACTTTGTTAAATCTAGCTGAAGGCTGTCCTTGCAGAAGATCACAACATGGGTTCACAGCGCTGTGGCACTGGATTTCATTTATTTGTCATATATGAATTTTGGTATAGATGCTTACCATTAAAATTTGCTTTTCAGCCCATAGACACATGAAAAATGCTCCACACCTCTGGCCATAAAAGAAATGCAAATCAAAACAACTTTGAGATTCCACCTCACTCCAGTTAGAATGCCATGATCAGGAAATCTAATAACAACAGATGCTGGAGGGGATGTGGCCAGGAGGGATCACTACTACACTGTTGGTAGGAATGCAAACTCATTCAACCACTACGGAAAGCAGTATGGCAGTTCCTCAAAAGACTAAACATAGAGCTCCCCTATGACCCAGCAATTCCACTACTTGGCATTTACCCAATCATCCAGAAACAAGGACATACTAAATCCACCAGCACAACGATGTTCATTGCAGCACTATTTACCATAGCAAAGATATGAAACCAACCCAGGTTCTCCTCAGTTGATGAGTGGATCAGCAAGGTGTAGTATTTATACACAATGGAATTCTATACTGCCATCAGAAAGAATGACATCGCCCCATTTGTAAGAAAATGAAAGACTTGGAAAAAATCCTATTAAGTGAAATAAGCCAGACTCAAAGGAATATAGGCTCAGTGATTTCCCTCATTTATAATAATTAGTACACACCTAGGACTCTCCTAGCAGAGGATTACAATAGCTCAAAACCTAGATACATACATAAGGCCATACTGGATGAGGCTAAATAAAAAGATCTCCTGGATATGAAAACAAGAGGTTTATATTGTGTGATTGTTGTTTTTTATGTACTATGTTACTTCTCTTCTCTTTTTTTTTTTGCTCTATGGTTAATTTCATATTGTTATAGTATCTGACTTTGTGACCTGGTATATGGTATATATGTTTATTTGTTTACTTGAAATAGGAAAGGGAAGGGGGGAAAACAAGATGATTGGGGGGGCAGAGGAGGAAAATGGGAACAAAAACATGGGTATCAATGTGTGAGAAATAATGCACCCTCTATACATTACAATAAAAAAGAAAAAAAGAAAATTCAAATGGAAGAAGTAAATTTTACTTGTTTAAAAAATTGCTTTTCAAATAGTAGCCATTTGCTCCTATAGTTATCTAAATTTGGTATTTCTTTGAAAAATTAAATAAAATTAATAGTCATATGTGCCACATTTTCAGTCTCCATTGTTACACAGTAGAGAGCATTAGAGAGTAAAGATATAGAAATGTTTACATACTGCAAAAGGCTCCATTAGGCAACACTCTTTCAGAACAAAGTAAGGCCTAAAAAAGTAAGACTTGGCTTGCCCATACGTCAGCCGTAAACAGTTAGAAAGCAGAAGCAGGAATACCACAACTCAAGGCCAGCTCAGGCAAAGTAAATGAAATCCTACCACAAAAGAAAAAGTGCTTTGAGGGTGTAGCTCAAGTAGTAGAGCACTTACCTAGTTAGGCCTTAGGTTCAACTCGCTGAAACGCACGGACACACACAACAAATATACACATATCCATCACCAATTAAATAAGGAGGAAAAAATGAAGGGAGTAGAAATGAAGATTTTTTTCATGAGAATCAAAGAGGGTGAAAATTATGATAAACACTATATATACTCATAATTCATCATTTTTATCTAGTTTTCTTCTCATTCTTTGCCTCCTCCTACCACCAAATACTGCTCTGAAATTAATGTGAAGCCTCCTTTATAACTCGGACCCCCTTGGACATCTCCGATTATCTGCTGTGTGATACTGCTCCATGCTGAATGACTGCCCAGCCTGACTCTGCACCACCATGCCATTCTATCAGCACACACCATGCCCTGTCAACCAGAAACAATGAGCCTCCAAACTGCTTCAGCATGCCACAGAGGATCCATTGCAAGAGCAAGACTACCAGGAGCAGAGAAAGGATAGGAAGATACTGGATCAGGATCAACTCACTTTTATTTTTGATTACCAAAATGCTTTCAATCAATGAGCTATGTCTAAAGATGAGAAACATTGTTTCTCCACTGTGTTTCCAACACCAGAAGCTTCTGGCATGAGCCAGCCACACAGAGGACGACCTTCTATTGAGCATGTGTTAGTTTGAAATGCATGAGTTAACAACCCAAAACAATAATCTACTGAATAGAACTGGTTTCATAATATGTATTTAAAGAGTTCTCTTTACAGGGAAATATCGTGTTCTTTGAAACAAAGATGAAATATAAATGTTAAGCCAGCTTCAAAATTCATCAAGCACTTTTGAAGGACAGGGAAGGTCACAGGAAAAAAAATCTCAGCAGATGGGTAGCAAAGCCTTCAACTGTAGACTTTTGAGCCTTTCTCTAAATGAGGTTGTCTATAGTAGAATCCCCAAAAGACACTGAGGACTAAATGATGTCTTTTATGAAAGCCAAACAAATATCTCTTGTGTGTTGGGACACAATGAACTAAGTGTGAGCTACAAGCAGAGGTGAAAAACAGGTACTGACGGGGCCGGGAGTTTGGCCTAGTGGTAGAGTGCTTGCCTAGCATGCACGAAGACCCAGGTTCGATTCCTCGGTACCACATACATAGAAAAAAGCCAGACATGGTGCTGAGGCTCAAGTGGTAGAGCTCTAGCCTTGAGAAAGTCCAAGGACAGTGCTCAGGCCGCGAGCTAAAGCCAAGGACTGGCAAAAAAAATAACAGGTACTGACTGGCATAACCCTGCCAATCACCAAAGCAATGGCATGGCGATCCTTCACTCTGTCATGTGACAATTCTTTAGTTGCTGGATCCTGGGGACATTTATGCATCCTAGAGAAAAGGTCAAGAAAGCAGGCCCTAGAGGGGCACTTGCTGGGCTCTACCAACTGCATGGATGAAAGTATTTCCTTACTTAATACAGCATGGTACTAACTCTTCTTCCAAACACTGCAGAAGGAAACATAAAAGACCACTCTGGTCATCAGGGAATGGCCCAGGTCCATGTAGCTAGGCAACTCCCTCTTACACAACCACTCTGGAGATCTGTGTACCTCACAAATCAGGCTTCCCACTTTGCAGGTTTTCTGTGAGGACTGAGCACTCTTTGATATACAAGTTATCACTACTATCCATAAGTCCAAAGAGTAGAGATCAGAGGTTAGAGAGTCTATCAGTGCACCATGGTGAATCCCAACTTCTGTCACTTACCAAGACAGGTACGGCTGTCATTATGGTTGATGATACTTGCTGGAGGACAAAAGCATGCTCCTCCACTTGGTGTCTTGTGGCACTGGTACTCACAGTTTAAGACAGAGCACATACTCGTATCTAAACAGAGGGAGAGGGGAAAAACTGTGAAGTGAACAGTCTCTGGAAAGTCTGACTTACCAGTTTCTTTTTCTGTAAGTAAAAGCCAAAATAAGCATGTGGTAGAAGAAGAGGGAAAGACTGTCCCCATAAAACCTTACTACAATATTGCCCAATAAAAGCCTTATCCATAAGAGCTTTACCCATGGACCTGTGAGAAAAATCAGATCCTAAGTCTATAGTTGTGTCTAAGCATTAAAAGGGACAAAGAATTCCCAGGGGACTGGCTGAGAAAATGCCGTGAAATGGTTGGAGCATGGCTAACTTAAGTGATGAGTCTATGTGGGCTTTTTCCTTCCATTTTTTATTTCTCTTTGTTAGTTTTTTAATCCTTTGAGCAACAATAATAAGTCTGTTAATTTTTAAGCTTTCAGCAGAGTTTCTACATAAGATAAAACATATTTAAATATTATAGTTTTTTTTGGTCGGTCATGGGACTTATACTCAAGGCATAGGCACTGTCACTGAGCTCTTTTGCTCAAGGCTAGTTCCCTGCCACTTTGAGCCACAGTGCCACTTTCTGTTATCTAGTTGTTAATTGGAGATAAGAGTCTCACGGACTTTCATGCCTGGGCTGGCTTTGAACCATGATCCTCAGATCTCAGCTTCCTGAGTAGCTAGGATTACAGGAATGAGCTACCAGTGCCTGCCTACAGATTTTTTTAGGGGAAAATCCTTGGGGTTACTATAGTGCCATAGATACTTTTGGGCAATATTGATTTAGTAAGAGTATACTAGTTTGTATATTGTATTCCCTATTGGCCCATCAGCTTTCCAGAGTCGGGGGTGGGGGAAGGGTAGACTATTCTATTATTCTATAGCCACAAAAAGAAAAGAAAAGAACTTGATGTGGTTTCCTCACAATTGTCTATAACCAAATAAAACATCAACATACAAAACTGGGCATGATCAATTCTATTTTACTATTAGAAAATAATTCAAAGAATATAACCTGGGAATCAGAAGTATTGTCTGGAACAATAAAGACAGATAAGGACTATGTCCATTAATAACAAAACTAGAAATAAAATGTCCTAGAGAGGGCTTAGGGTAGAGTTCTTGCCTAACATGGGCAAGTCCCTAGATTTGACCCCTAGCATGACAAAAAGGTAATCGTTATCATCCTCATCAATAGTAATCATCATCATTAAATCTCCTAAATATTTTTGGACACATCAAAATGGTTCCATACTCACCGCAGTTTCTTCCACTGGTTGTGTTGCTTTCATCTTCTCCTTCTGCACAATCTGCAACCCCATCACAAACTTGAAAAATTGAGATGCATTTTCCAGACTTTGGACAAGCCCATTCTCTTGGGAAACACGTGTGGTAACGATGATGACTGCTTTCTGTGGAGGAACCAGAGACAGCTGCAGCCACTGCAAGGTGGAGCTGGCTTTTCTAATTCATGGGTATGAGAAGATAGGGGCCAAATTGTGAGAGAAATTATACGTGACTGATACGTTGCAATAAGCACACGGTTTATAACTCTTCCATTCACCTTTTCTTGAGATTCTAAGCGATGACAAAAATACAATTTTGCCCCTGTAGGAAGCAGCCCCACAGGCTACAAGAAGAAGAAGCTGATATGAGCCTGAATTATCAGCAAGCTCGATTCATAATCTGCTAAGAGAATATTCAGTTGTTTAATCATAAAGGGTAGAACTGGACCCACCATTTACTCCAGGATTCCTGACTCTTGTTTGATTTGTTTTGCTTATTCACTGAAATGTTTGCAATGGAAGGAAAATTGTAACTCAAATACAGACAATACACTTCCTCAGAACAAGTGTCACCTTGATTATGTCTTCAACTGGAACAGCCCAGGTAATGTGCTATATGCTGTGGGTATTTGCAACTTCAGACCTGTGGGAGGTGTGGCTCAAGATAGCAGCAGGGGAGGAAATGAATATCATTGGCAATCTCCATCTCAAATAACCCTTCACCCTATCCCTGCATCCATCAACCCCTACCTCCAACCTAAATGTTTCCAGTTGGCCTCTGCATCACTGGGGACCTTGCCTTATTTAGAGTTCAGAATTTGTAAAAACCAAAGCAAAACTTTATTTTTACCACAGTTCAGTCACTTTTTAAGGTTGTAATGCCCAAGACAAATCACATTTAAACCTGTTTTTCCCTATTTTCTCAGCCTACTATTTTAGCCTAGGTAAAGTAGGCAGTCTTAAGGGGAAGAAGTCAGAAGAGACAGTTTAACAAAATAAATATTAAGAAACTGAACTGCAGAAGTGGCACTGTGACTCAAAGTGATAAAGCACTGGCATTGAGCTGGGTTGCTCAGAGACAGTGCTTAGGCCCAGAGTTCAAGCCCCACAACTAACAGAGAGAGGGGGGGAGAAGGAGGGAGAGGGAAGGAGAAGTTGAAATATGTCAGGCTCTGGTGGCTCATGCGTATAATCCTAGCTACTCAGTACGCTAAGATCTGAGGCTCACAGTTCAAAGCCAGCTACGGCACGAAAGTTTATGAGGCTCTTATCTCCAATTAACCACCAGAAAACCAGAAATAGAGCTATGGCTCAAAGTGGTAGAGAACTAGCCTTGAGCAAAAGAGCTCAAGGACAGAGCCCATGCCCTGAGTTCAAGCACCATAGGCAATAAAAAAAATGAAATATAGCTTAAACTGGAAATGGGATTGTTGTAGAACAACAATAGAAAAGGGAATAGGGAACAAATGCAATCATAATACTCTGTGTACATATGTGAAACCAGAAGTGGAAATGTGTATGCTTGGAGGGGAAGGGGAGAACGATGGTGGGTGACTCTAATCAAGATACACTGGATATGGAAATGAACATATTAAACTATAACTCTCTTGTGCAACTATTTGGTGATTTAGCAAGAAAGAAGAGCAATTTTCCTACCTATTTTTCCTTAGTAATGGGAAGGAGCAGGTTTGGGAGACTCTGAGTTCCATCTTTTTAGGAAAGCTCAGAGTCATCACCCACCCACTACAGCCCTCCGGTGTGAGGAATCATACAAAAGATGTCAGATGAGGAAGAGAACTAAAACATGAAGAAAACGGCGGGCCCCTTACCGCATCCCTCTTCATCCGCATTGTCATGACAGTCATCATCTCCATCACACACCCAGCTCTGATGAATGCACTGGCCACTGGGACAAGTGAACTGATGGCCACCGCAGGTCTCATATGCTGGAAGAGAACAACAGAGCAATCCGAGACATCACCACTGGGGAAATTCCAAGCACTCGCTCACCGCCTACCACAAGCACCCAGCAGATGTCTGAATCCATCACTCTTTCAGCCTCTGGACAAAGTGAAAAAAGAAGGAAGAAAGAGAGAAAGGAGCTGGGCACTAGCTGCTCATACCTGGATTCTTAGATACTTAGGAGGCTAAGAGCTAAGGAATTAAGTTTCAAAGCCAGGCTGGACAGAAAAGGGCGTGAGACTTATATCTCTAATTAAACACACACACACACACACACACACACACACACACACACACACACACACACATGAAAAAGTCAGAAGTGGAGCCATTGCTTAAGTGGTAGAGCTCTAGCCTTGAGTGCGGGAGGATGGGAGGGAGGCTCAGAGACAGTGCCTAGGTCCTGAGTTCAAACCCCAGGACTGGCCAAAAAAAAATTGCTAGAAATCCATTCTTCAAATATGGGAAATGTAAAAGCATTATAATAAATACTCCCTGTGCCCTGTAGCTGAAGAAATGACAGCAAACTGTGCAGCAGCAACACTTTAGCTCTGTGCAGATCCTTAGTGCGCACAGAGGCTTAGGCCCCACAGTACTGACAAAACTAAAGCCATAGCACTGCCTGGTCTTTTGTTTGTTTTTATGCCAGTGTTGTATATCGAACTCAGGACCTTGTGCTTTCACTTGGCTTTTTTATTCGAGGGTAGCACTCTACCACTTGAGCCACACCCCTCCACTGCTGGCTTTTTGGTGGCTAGAAATAAGAACCACACAGACTTTCCTACCATAGCTGGGTTCAAACTGGTGTCCTCAGATCTCAGCCACCTGATTACAGGGGTGAGCCACCACCACTCAGCCGTAGGTAATGTTTCAGTTCCATCTGACATCAAATTTAGTGACTCAGTTGTGGGGGGAGGGGAGTGGTATATTAGTAAGAAAAAAGAACAGCAACTACAAAATCCCTAACATGAGCCGGAAAAAGGAAATCACTTTACCACAATTATGTTCATCAGTGCCGTCATCACAGTCAAGGTCATGATCGCACATATATGCTCGAGGGATACATTCGCCATTGCCACACTCAAATTCACTGTGTGTGCACATCCCAGCTGGAACGCAGTCACAAAGGAAAAGAAACATTTTACTTCCTGTAAAGCCATTTAATCTCGTTCTCCCTCAAGTTTGTGAAGTGACTCTTGTTCAGTGATGGTTTCCTGATAAATGTTTAACCAACAAATTTTCCAGGAACCAAAAGACCATGATGTGTAGGGATTACCAAGCTCCATGGTGTAAATATTCATCTGTAGCTGATTTCAAATTCCTAACATGATTTCACTGAACTTTCACTGAATGTGGATTTTGGAAGAGATGCATATACAATGAGCCCACCTTCTTTGTAGATTTATTACATGTGATACCATATAGTACCAAGAGTAGTCACACAATGATAATATTAAAAATCAAAAAAAAAATCTCTTGTCTGGAAATGTGGCTTCATGTGCTTAGCATGCATGAAGTCCTGGGTTCAATTTCTCAGTGCCACATAAACAGAAAAGGCCAGAAGTAGAGCTGTTATTCAGGTGGTAGAGCACTGGCCCTGAGCAAAAGAAGCACAGGGACAGTGTTCAGTCCCTGAGTTCAAGCCCCAGGACTGGCAAAAAGGAAAACACCAAACATATCTCTAAAACTGAAATTTTTAATTTCCACACATAATACACAGCTTAGTGTCTATGGAGAAGCTTCTAGCCCACCCCTCTCTGCCATCAGTAATATATAATCATTGTGGGATTTTCTCAGTATTTCCTTGCCTCGCACAAAAAAACCTAATGCTGCTTAAAAAAAAAAAATCCTGGTAAAAAGGTAATGTACAAAATAGCACTATCATTTCACAGGGAGAAAGTCAACCCTGATGTAACATGTTCCTTTAGTCTCCATGACAAACACTGGGGTTGGCTGTGATTTACTAAAGAGATATTATATTTTCTTTCCTTTAACTAGTTAGGAATACAATGACTTATATTCTGATTTGTTGCATATCATATTTTTTTACATTAGTGGATCTTAATAAATGAATTGGAAAGCTTTTTTTAATAAGGATAAATTTAAGTGAGAAAGTGAAACTTTTAGGCTTCTTGAGTGGAAGTTGGATGGCATTGTGAGGGAAACATGAATCAAGCATCTATAACAGTACTGAACAGCTTTTTCTCAGCCATAACCCCTCGGAACCACATGCCCATGGTATCAAAGGTGTTTATCACTGGCTCTTTCCAGTCAGTCAAAGGCAGCATTGACAATCACTTCCCGGCCCGTGAACTTGACTTACTGCAGTTGGCTTCATCAGAGAAGTCCCTGCAATCAACTTTGTGATCACACTTCTGACTCGTGTTATAGCAGGCTCCATTGGCACAAGTAAGCTGATCACATGTTGGATAATCTGTTTTGAGAAAGAATGGAAAAAGAAAACAAACCTTAAATGAAGACATTCTCCCAACATGTTGCCCTTGACAAAGAAGGTAAGAACCCCTAGACCAAGATGTAGCTCCAAAACACAGTGCTAAACATTATAAAGGTAAAGTAAAAGCAGGGGAAGGTCTTCAGAATATGCTGGATATTTTTGGCCAAGAGAACGAAGGAAGTCGAAAAACAAAAACTTTCCAGAGCAGATTTCCTAGAGGCCATCTTCTGGGAGCTTCTTCTTCTAAAGACTCCACTCAAATCAATTTGTTTGGTTTTTTTAATTTGTTTTTCCCTGTTGTTTGTTTTAAGAATAGCAAACTTGAGTGATGCCAGTGGCTCACGTCTATTATCCCAGAGATCTGAGAATTGTGGTTCAAAGTGAGCCTAGCCAGGAAGTCTGTGAGATTCTTACCTCCAGTTAACCACCAAAAAGCTACAACTGTGGTTTAAGTGGTAGAGTAGCAGCTTTGGGCTGCTACTAAATAGCTAAATAACTGATTAAAATATTGCACCTTTCTGAACTTTATTTTGTAATAATTCAAAAGGAGCTAGTACTCAGTATCATTGCTAGCACAGTGAGGCTCTGCTTTGCAAAAGCTCCTTCATACTTGTCACTCCACTGCTTATTAATTCTACCTTGAAGAGATGCAAAAAAAAAAAAAAAAGGTGAGGCCCCTCAATTCCCCACCTGCACATAGCTCCTGGAGTCCATATGTTAACTGGTCTTTCAAGAACAGGAGCAAGCAGAAAGAAAAACAAATCTTAGAAAAAATCTTAGAAAATGCAGCTCTCTGTCATAGATAAGCTGTCAGGAGGAAAATGCATGTGGGATAAAATTGTGACTATCACAAAAGTGGTTGTTCTAGCTAGGAAATATCTGGGTAAGTTATGGGATATGCTGGACAGAGTTCTTGTATTCTTCGTCAATAAATCTGCATCCACTGACTCAGTTAAAAGTTTACTGATAGGGCCAGGAGTTTGGCCTAGTGGTAGAAGACCCAGCTTCAATTCCTTGGTACCACAAACATATATATATATATATATATAATATATATATATATATATAATATATATAAAGCTGGAAGTGGTACTGTGGCTCAAGTTGCAGAGCATTAGCCTTGAGAAAACCCAAGGACAGTACTCAGGCCCTGAATACAAGCCCCAGGAATAGCAAAAAAAAAAAAATAGTTTACTGATAATTCATTTCTTTAATCCTAGCTACTCAGAAGGCTGAGATCTGAGGATCACAGTTCAAAGCCAGCCCAGGCACAAAAGTCCATGAGACTTATCTCCAATTAACCACCAGAAAACCAGAAGTGGTGCTGTGGCTCAAAGTGGTAAAATGCTACGCATGAGCTGAATAGCTCAGGGACAGCACCGAGGCCCAGAGTTCAAGCCCCATGACCAATAAAAAAAAAAGTGGGGCGTGGGGGAGAGGTATGAGTGAGAATGTTGAAAGGGTAACATTAATCAAGATGCATTTTATTCATAAACTGCCCTGTTAAATAACAACTCCTTTGTACACCTAATTAAAGGGCATGGACACACACACACACACACACACACACACACACACACACACACAAATGGGGGTAAAAAAAATAAAAGCAAACACCCAAGACCAGCTTGATGTCATCAGGAAGGGAAGGCATTATATGGTTGCACTGGACTTCTTGTCTCTATCCACAATGATAATGATTCTCAATCAGAAGAGGACCCCACCCCAGAGGTGTACAGCCATAGGAAACACTATACTGACATTTTTACTAAATGCTGAAACTATATGGAAATCAGATGGTTCCCCCCACCTTGAAGATCCACACAGAGGAATCAATCCCAATTTCCAGCTCTAAGAAAAGGAAGAAATGAATAGCCCCACTTTGCTGAAGCCATTAAGGAGTTTCAATGTAATGCAGGGGTCTGGGCAAGAAGGGGAGTCATTATCCTATGAGCTTCCCATTGGGAGAAAGCTAAAATAATCTCATTTGGGGGCTTAGTTGCTCAGCAGACCTGGGTCTAACTATGTAACTGGATAGACCAAATCCATCCAGTGAGGCAATGTCTTACAGAATTGTAAGACAGAAAATGATACATGAGGATGCAAAGGAGACTCTTCCAAGAGAAAGACTGACAAGCACCTGTTAACTGAGGCGGCAACCTTTCATGTTTATCTGTCACAAGATGTGAGACATCAACATTCCTAGCTTCTCCTTAATAACTCCTGGTTCTAGACTTGTTTCTTCCTGCCAACTAGAGAGGTGCTCCCAAATATTCAAAGATTGGTGGTGGAAGATTTGTAAAATGTAATCTCTGCTAATTTGTTTTAGTAGTAAGTTTCGCACAATAGTTCTGTTTATATAATCAGGGAAGAAGTCAAGAATGTAGTTTGAGGTCCTGGTAAACCAATGGGAATGGAAATCATTTACAGATAAATAAGATACTAATACAGTACACTATTCTTTATTATCTTGCCATAAATACTATAAGTACATTCTATTCTCCAAGTGATAAAATGGATAAAAGAACATGAAAAGAAGGCAAACTCAGTATAAAAAGAAAGCATCCTAATCATAGATTAAGAAATGTAAGCCCAAGATTGCATAGAAAAAAAAGTTATTGATAGCCAAGAACAGCCCAGATACCAGGAGCTTTACAAAGTCCAAGAGTCATCTTCAATCAGTGTGTCTTAATCTGGCTATCAGAATGGTTTATCCATTCAATGTCATGATTTCCCAGAAAGCGTTTGGCTTCTAGCCCTTAGTTAACACTAGTCCCCAGTGCTAAGAACACAGTCATTATTATCAATAATATATTGAAAGGTATGTGTCACATCATGTCATAATCAGTAGAAACCTTGGGCTCTCCTAGCAGAGATTTGCAATAGAGCAAAACCTTGATACATAAGGCCATATGGTATGATGCTAATTGAAAGGACCTCTAGGATATAGAAACAAAAGCCATATAATGAATGATCATTGTCCTTAAGGTACTATGTTATCTCTCATCTCTTTTGCTGTCCCTTGGTTATCTCATATTGTTACAGTATCTCACTTTGTTATCTGATATATTGGATATATTTGTATTTGGTTATTTGAAATTGGATAGGGAAGGGGGAAAACAAGATGGGGGGTGGGAGAGGGTAATGGGGACCAAGACATGTGAAAGGGTATCAATGTATGTGAATTAATGCACCTCCTGTCTGGCAAATATCATGTAACCCTTTTATTAATTACAATAAAAAATATCAAAAAAAAACAAAATGTTCAATGTGCATGAACATCTTCCATCTTTATAACTCTCATGAGGCAGACACCATGGTTATTTCTTTATACAGTTGTAGAGCCTGAGGTACCAACAAGTTTTTAAAAAATGGAAAAAAAAAAAAGGAGAGGAGGGAGCCTACATGGCTTTGAACCAAAGAGACAGAACTCAAATTGAAAGCAATCCGGCTCTATATCTCATTCCTAATCACCCTAACAATTCATAAGACCCTCTGAAGACTTCAAGGTAATGAAAGGAGGAAGGAAGAAGCAGAAAATTATCAAAGGAAGAGTGGCATTAAATGAAATCATACTCCTTGGCACTTTGGGAGCCTAGAGCGGTGAGTTCAATTCCAGAAAAAGGCAACTCTAGATTTCTGAACCATATGGTCCATTCCACAAAAGATGTCAGTCTGATACAATTTAGGAAGACTCAAAAAACCTCTGCTAGGAATCCCACCTTTCAAAAGAGGCACCAAGACAAACAAGAGTCAATAAAATAAGCCATAAAGTAGCAGACTGTCACTCCCAGCCCAGCCCACCCCGACCCCCTACCCCACAACAACCTTGGGAAACCAGCATCCAAGGAGCATAGTGATGTACACAAGAGAACAATAAAGGAGTGTTCTTGTATCCTTCTAAATACCATTTGAAATTACCTTCAATAAAAAGAAATACGTGATGAGGTTTATAAAATGAAAATATATAATCAGCATCTTGCAAAGAGAAAGAAAACATAATCATCCCATAGGCCGGCAGAATTGAACTAAGGTCAAGTTTGTTCCGAGCCACTTTCAGAAAGCCATATAACCAAAAGGGAAACACAATGTGTTATCTAGCCCTCCTTATGATGTCTTATCTACCCCTTTGTATGAGCTGGGTCTTAAGCCCCAAATTCCTATCTTAACTTTATCTTCAGAGACTGGAATTTTTACTTTTTATTTTTAGTTTTTGCTAGTCCTGGGGCTTGAACTCTGTCCTTGAACTTCTCAACGCTAGCGCTCTACCACTTGAGCCACAGCCACAGCACCACTGCCAGCTTTTTCTGTGTATATAGTACCAAGAATCAAATCCAGGGCTTTGTGCATGGTAGGCGAGCACTCTACCACTAGACCATGCACCCAGCTTGGGACTGAATCTTTGATGGAATGGAACCTAAAACATTGCTTCCGAGATCTTGGATTTAGAATCCCTCCTTCATCACATGTACAGAGCTACAACCAATAACTATGAAGTAGATTGAGACCAGTGTAGTTCCAAATTAAAGCAACAATCAAAAAAAAATTAAAACTTAAACACCCAATATAAATTTTCTGACTCAGAGATAACCAAGAAACAAGATGGAAAGTGAGGCATCAAATGCACCAAAGAATAGTGCAAAGAAATCACATGGCTCCTTATAGAGCAATAAACGTTTATAAAGCACATCAAATTTAATGGCACTGGTTAGATGCAAAAGGTGTTATGGAGCTTCATTCAGGAATGGCACAAATACCTCAATCCCAGTGATCTGTCTGAGTCATTGAGAAAGAATGAGGAGGCAAGTCTTGCAAAAGAGACTGGAAAACCAGCTGCACTCCCTCTTTCCAATAATTAGAAATAGTGTGACAAGACTCTTTGCTGGAAACTTGCACATAATTTAAATACTTTTCAACTAAACATTGCCAAGAATCACACAGTCACAGTGTTGCCTTCCTCTCAATTAATACTGTATTCTGGTCAATGTTTGCTGCTCAGATCCAACTTTCTAGACAATCGATAAGAAATGAGTAAAGAGATAAGCCAAAACTGTGGATGATGATATATACATACCTATAATCCAGCACTCAAGAGATTGATGTGACTACATCAGCTGTTAGTCTAGAAAGTTCATCAAAATATTTTATATATGTATATATGTATGTATGTATCATGACACCACTTCATGTAATTTATGCTGATAAAAATTTGCCTTAGCTGAGCACGGTGGCTCACGCCTGTAATCCTAGCTACTCAGGAGGCTGAGATCTGAGGATCAAAGTTCAAAGCCAGCCTAGGCACTAAAAAGTCTGTGAGACTCTTATCTCCAATTAATCACCAGAAAACCGGAAGTGGCACTATGGCTCAAGGAGTAGGGTAGTAGCCTTGAGCTAAAGAGCTCAAGGACAACACCCAGGTCAGGAGATTAGGCTTTGGCCTTGAGCTGAAGAGCTCAAGAACAGCCACAAGCCCAGAGTTCAAGTCTCACAACTGATCATAAAAAAAAAAAAAATGCCTTTATAAAAGAGTTTGATTTGGGTGCTGGTGGCTCATGCCTGAAATCCTAGATTCTAGCAGATCTCAAGAGGCTGAGACCTGGTTCAATGCCAGGCCTGACAGGAAAAATCCTTGAGGCTCTTATCTCCAGTTAGCCACCAGAAAATAGTGTTGTAGGTTAAAGCAGTATAGCACTAGCTTTGAGCAAAAAGAGCCCAGGGAACAGTCCATGCCCAGAATTCAAACCCCACAACCAAATAATAAAAAATAAAAAGGAGTTGGAGTCCAGTCTGTACTGCATAATGAGTTTAATTCAGCTTAAGCTCTATGGCAAAACCCTGCCCCAAGAAAGGAAAAGGGACTGGGAGCGTGGTAGCGTGCTTGCCTAGCATGCACAAAGCCCTGGGTTCAATTCCTCAGTACTACATACACAGAATAAGCTGAAGCAGTGCTGTGGCTCAAGTGGTAGAGCATTAGCCTTGAGCAAAACCAAAGGACAATGCCCAGGCAAAAGAAAGAAGAAGAAGAGGAAGGAGAAGGAGGAGGAGAAGGAGAAGGAGAAGGAGAAAAGAAAGGAAGAAAGAGGGCTGGGAGTTTGGTGGTAGAATGCTTGCCTACCATGCACAAAGACCAAAGTTCAATTCCTCGGTACCACATACATAGAAAAAAAAAGACAGAAGTAGTGCTGTGGCTCAAGTGGTAGAGCTCTAGCTTTGAGGAAGCCCAAGGACAGTGCTCAGGCCCTGAGCCCAAGCCCCCCCAAAAAAGGGAGAGAGAGAGAGGGGGGGGGCAGGGAGGGAAGGATAGAGGAAGGGAGGAGGGAGAAGGGAGGGAGGGTGGGAGGGAGGGAAAGTAGAAAAAAATTACAAATGAAATCGAATTTCCTACAGACTTAAAATCATACCAAAAAAATTTACTTTATACAAGTGTGTGAGGTTCTAGGGATAAAGATACATAATTCATGGAATAAACTTTCTGCACTCATGGAACTTTTATCTTCTGCTAAGGGAGATAGATGGAATAGGAGGGGCTAAAAATAAATATTGCATGAGAGAAAAATGTTACTGTAATAAATGAGCATAAAATGATGAACAGCAATAGAATGGGAGTTAGCTCTCCAATATGTGCTATTTAAACAAACGCCGTTAGGTATAGAAAAATGGCCGTCATTGGTGACATTGACAAGAATGTTGACAGGAAGCTGGTGAAAATAAAGGACTGTTGCCAGAAAGAAAAGATAAATTCTGACATGGTAGTACACACCTGTAATCCCAGCTACTCCAGAGGCTGAAATAGGAAGATCACAAATTCAAATTCAGCCTGAGAAGTTCAGTGAGACCCCATCCTCCTCAGATAAAAAAAAAAAAAAAACAATACAAGGAGTGTAGGGGTGGGAAGGGAGAGTTGTTAAGTACAATTTTATGTAACTGTACTATGAATGAGGACAGAAATAGGGCAGGAGCTGAGAGTGATGTTCTAAACTTTTGAAAGACAGATGCTGTTTATACAGTTGCTTATATGATAAATACTAAACCGATTTTCTTCGTCTCTCGTGCCGGGTTTCGGAGCTCTGGATGCAAGCTCAGCTGTGGGAGTGCTTGCTACTTGCAAGTGGGCTTACTGGATCAAGGCTGTGTGGGCAGCGTGAGTGCGGCGTTGAGTTTGAAAAGTAATGTGTGTATTGTTATAGTATCTCACTTTGTTATCTGATATATTGAATTTATTTGTATTTGGATATTTGAAATTTGATAGGGAAGGGGGGAAAACCAAGACGGGTGGGGGGTGTGGGGGGGGAGGGAAATGGGTACCAAGACATGTGAAAGGGTATCAATGTATGTGAATTAATGCACCTTCTATCTGGCAAATATCATGTAACCCTTTTACTAATTACAATAAAAAAATGCAAAAAAAAAAAAAAGTAATGTGTGTTCTCCACAAGTCCCCCACAGTGTACACAGTGACTTCAGCCACCTTCTGTACTCCCTCCAACTGTGCTCCCATTTGGGGTTGCCACAGTTAGGTATAGAAAGGAAAATGTTTAAATTCTAAAGAACAGAAAGTCAGTAGAAATGAAACTTCAGGGACAAAGCAGCCCCAGTAGCAGGCAGACCAAATACCTCTGATTACCAGCAAGAAAGCCTCCATTGTGACAGGATTTTACCCTTTCTCTGGCATTCTGGGGGTAACAAAGGCATGTGGCAAAGCATTGGCAAGGCAAGGATAATTAGCGATCATTTTGCCCACCCCAAAACCATTCTCATCCCCACTCAATCAAACATCATCTTTTTACTTCACTGAAAAAAGAAAGAAAGAAAGAAAGAAAGAAAGAAAGAAAGAAAGAAAGAAAGAAAGAAAGAAAGAAAGAAGAAGACTGGACTATTTTTGAGAAACTGAAAGTCACTTGGCTCTATTAATTGAATGGCCCATAATTGCTGCATTGTTCCGATGTTTATCTTAGACTCTGCATGACTGGATTTCCCTTGATGCTAAATCCCATTAGAAGTAAAATGGCCTGCCCTTTCGAATCTCTGTTCCTTTAAATAAATTTAAAAAGCAAAAATCAACTTAGTTGACAAGATGTTTACAGATGTTTCTGACAACCAGATTAACAAATGAAATAATGCAGGAGGGGAAAATGAGCTTATTCTTGTTGCACAGCTTTTAATGTGTGTATGTATATATATACATATATGTATATATTCATTCAGAAATATTTCTCAAGCTGTAGAACAGCCAAAAGTTCTTTAAGTACGAAAATAAAGCAGGCAAAAGGCCCAAACATAATAAGAATCGCTTGACTGATTTATTCTTAATCTCTTTAGGCTTTTTTTTTCTTTTCAAAAAGATCTCCATAAATTGACAAACTGGCCTCTAGACCCAGCCTCCCAAAAGCTGGGATTACAGGAGTGTAAGCCACCACACCTAGTCCCCAAATTTATTTCAAAGATAATCTTTTTCTTGGGACCTTAATACTTTGACCTTCCCTACTATCTCACCCATTCATTCTCCTACCTCCTCGGTCCCCACCTCCCCAAGTGAACTCACACACCATTCTTTGTTCTGGAAAGGAATTCCTGGAATTGACACAAGGTGCTCTGTCTTGGAGCTCAATATTCTGATTTTAGAAGCTTGAAAGAGTAAGGACTGTAAACCTAGGAGTCTGGTCTGACAGGCAACACTACAAATTACAGAGTCAAGCTTCATAATCCTTTCAAATACTGAGGAGCAGAGGGAAGGCTTTCTCTGGAGCTTCTCCAACATTTGTTACTATCTCTACTTAGTTTCTAGGTATATAGTGTATTAATTTTCATTTCTGCTGCAAATTTCTAAGAGATGGAGAATCAAAAGTTATATTCACAGCTGATTCTAAAGTCATCCATGCATAATGATTATTCCCATATATCATAACTGTAGAAACAACTCAAAGTGTCAGGATTTCTGGTCAAGTCTCACTTAACCCTTGGTAATCAAAGATTATCTTTGAAATAAATTTGCAGCTGAGTGTAGTGGCTCACATCTGTAACCCCAGCACTTTGAGGCAACTAATGTCAGCTGCTATGTCTAAAGAGTCAGTTAAATAGCTAAGTAGCACTCTGACAAAACAAATCTCAACAACAACCATCCATGGCCACTAACAGTAGAGAGGGATGGCTAGGCAGAGTGCACATCCTGATGGAAGTATAAACCCTCATATACAAAGTTGCACTGCTGTTATGAACACCCCTCAATGAAAGGCCAAGCATCTAGGCATCCTCTAAATTGCTCTCACTCTCAGCAGGAGCAGGAGAGGGACTTTACTCTTAGGACTGCTATTGATGTTTAAAGACATTTGGATTGTCTGAGCTAAGATGCATTATTGACTTCTGGTGCATAAACGGATATGTACAAGACAAAGGTGAAAACCCCTGCTTTAGATCTGATTTCTAGGAAACACAAAGGCGAAGAACATGTTAAAGAACATCAGAAATGCCACAAGCAAAACCCTGACTGTGAGAAAATACAAAACCAGTGACCTGGCTGAGTGCTGGTAGCTCACACCTGTAAGCTTAGCTACTTAAAAGCTGTGATCTGAGGATCTTGGTTTGAAGCCAGACCAGGCAGACAAATCCAAGGCTTTCTTATCTCTAATTAACCAGGGAAAAAAAAGCTAAAAGTGAAAATTCATCAAGTGGTAAAGTGCCAGCCTTAAGCAAAAAGGCCAAGCAAAAGCTTAAGGCCCCTGAGTTCAAGCTCCAGTACCATCACCACCACCACCACCCCAAAATCCTCAAATGTTCTTGGGGCTTTTTCCACCAAATAAATTGCAAGGAGTAAAGAACTGAACTGGAAGAAAGAACAAAATCTACAAACTAAAAGTCTTGAGATGTATTTACCAATTCCAACATAAAGATTTTATGTAACTTTTGAATGAAATAATCAGGTTGTCAACACAACAGCAAGACAACTGGGAAATTTTTTGAAGCTCGTTAGATTTTTAACAAAACGAATAGCAGATAGCTGGAACAGGTCTGGACTGAGAGGAGTGCCGGCTAAGCAGATGAGAATGAATGAATGGAGAGATGAATGGAGTGAGAATTCAGTTGTAATATGCAATGTAGACATATGAAAATAGAACTGGGATCTTGAAGAGACAAATGGAGATGGAATAAGTGAGAAGATGGGGGAGAATGATGGAGGAGGTAACTGATCGAGATGTGTGCTACACCTAAATAGATAGGTTAAATTAGAATCTCTTTGTACAACTATTTGAAATGATAATAAACCTTTACAAATACATGTTTTTATAACCTCAGGGCAGGAGATGAGTTGTCAGATACACTGAATATAATATTTGGGAATATTTACTTTAAAAGCAAATATAACTGTGCACCCAATGTTTTGTATATGTGCACATGGGAGGGGGTGTTGAGACTCCATCTCTTGCTTAGCATTTTCCACTCCAGGCTAGTGCTCTACAACCTAAGCCACACCTTTACTTCCTGCTTTTTGCTAGTTAGTTGGAGATGTCTCATGGAGTTTTCTTCTGTCTAGGATAGCTTTCAACCACAATCTTGATCTTAGCTTCCTGCGTAGCTACAATTACAGGTGTGAGCTACCAGCTACCATCTTGTCCTTCCCCTCCCCCCACCAGGACTAGGACTTGAACTCAGGGTCCACTGTTTTCTGCTCATACCTGAGCCATGCCTCCAGCCCTAACCTTACATTCTCATTTGATAAATCTAACTATTATGAGGGACAAGTTTTCTAAATAAATAAATGACCAATCAGCAACATTTATGAACAAACCAATAAATGACACCAAAAAATCTGATTGGATATCTAATTCTTTTAACCAACAGAAATTTATTTTATGTATAACAGTGTAGTTATGTGTTGTCCTTACGTTCTAGAGAAAAATATTAAAATACAGATAAACTTATATGATTTTGAGAATTACTTCAAAATAATGGAGAGAAATAGATGGATTTAGATAAATGAGATTATAAAAACCAACTGCTTTTATATAGGTTAAAAACCTTCCATAATAAAAGGCTTTAGCAGTAATTTTTAAAGCAATAAAGCACTTAAGTAACCTTTAGGGAAAAAAATGCTTTTTTTTTTAAGGATTTTTTTTTTTGCCAGTCCTGGGCTATGAACTCAGGGCCTGAGAACTGTCCTTGGGCTTTCTCAAGGCTAGAGCTCTACCAGTTGAGTCACAGTACCACTTTCGGCTTTTTTCTATGTATGTGGTACCAAGGAGTTGAACCCTAGCTCTCGTGCATGCTAAGCAAGCACTCTACCAGTAGGCCAAACTCCTGGCCCAAATGCTTTCTTTTTAACCAGTCTTGGATCTTGAACTCAGGGCCTGGGCACTGTCTCTGAGCTTCTTTTGCTCAAGGCTAGCATTCTACCACTTGAGCCATAGCATCACTTCTGGCTTTTTCTGTCTATGTAGTACTAAGGAATCATGCATACTAGGCAAGCACTCTACCATTAAGCCATATTCTCAGCCCCAGAAAATACTTTATAAACATCCATAAGTAAAGATACTGTGTCAGGTGTGGTAGTTCATGTATGTAATCATAGCACTTTAGAGACAAAGGCAAGAGGGTCAGGAGTTTGAGCCCAGCTTATACAAGGAATGAGGTGGGAATGGAGAGAAGTTA
Source organism: Megascapheus bottae (assembly GCF_031878675.1). NCBI lineage: Eukaryota > Metazoa > Chordata > Mammalia > Rodentia > Geomyidae > Megascapheus > Megascapheus bottae. The sequence continues at coordinate 12,876,604 of NC_143520.1, read as the reverse complement.
TTTCAAAAAAAAAAGAAAAGAAAAGAAATAATTAATTAATGGCATATCTGGAGGGCAAGTAATTCAAATCTAGGTTAAAATTCTGGCTCCTAATATTTTTGGGTAGAAGAAAGGTATCCTGTCTCTCAGGACTGCTTTTTGTTTTCCACAGTACTCATGTGGAAAGTGAGTAAGGGCATGAGTGAGGCTGGGTGAGTAAAACTTCTCTTTCCTGGATTTTACAAGAGCTATAGACCAAGTGGGAAAGCAAAACAACAACAACAACAACAACAACAACAAACATGGGAAAACAAAATGGGGTCCGCCCTGTCCCTTCGCAACTGGCACTTTATAAGAACTTTGGTGATTCAGGTATTTTCCTCTTTCCTTGTTCTTTTTTTTTGTCAGAGAATGGGACTTGAACAAGGTACCTGATGTTATCACCATTGGCTAGTACTCTACCAACTGAGCCACTCTTCCGATCATCATTCATGTCCTTGTGTCTCTCTGGGTATGACCAGATCAAAGCCCTAACAAAGAAGTACGAAGACTTATTTCCTCAGATTTGTGAGCTCTCCACAATACTCATCCAAAATAAAACATAACAACAAATAATTATGGCTGGGTAAAACAGTGAAAAATAATTAATTGCAGATGGAGTACGGCTCAAGTAGTAGAGTACCTGTCTATCAAGGACAAGGTCCTGAGTTCAAACCTCAGTACTGCCAATAAATAAATAAATACTCAAAAACCCCATTGTAAAACCCTAACATGTGGAATTCATTTTGGGGCCTCAATAAACCCACAAGTTTGAAACTTAATCATTTTTTAAAACAATGAGCTATACATCTGGTTCTTTTCCTCAAGGAGTCCTATTTCATCACTTAGTTATACCAAAAGAAAAAAACTGAAGAATTTTATTAAAAATTCCTACTCAGGTTTTTTATACAGCTCAGTTGCTTCCCATCATTCTCTTTTATCATGGCCACTGTGGGCACTTATCCTACCCAGTTTGTTCCAGAAGGTCTACTGGCTAAGTCAGAGGCCAGGTACCAACAGCTATAGACTTGGCTGCAAAGAGCTTAAAAGGAAAAGCTTCATGCAGTGCATTTCAGCTGCTTTTCATTCCCCAACCTTCAGTCCCACTGTATTTGCAATAAAGCATTCATTTTCATCCACTTGGGCTTTTTTTTTTTTGTCAGTCGTGGGACTTGAACTCTGAGCCTGGGCACTGCCCCGAGCTCTTTAGCTCAAGGCTACTGCCCTACCCCTTGAACCACAACCCCACTTCTGGTTTTCTGGTGGTTAATTGGAGATAAGAGTTTCTCAGACTTTCATGACTTTGAATCACAATACTCAGATCTCAGCCTCATGAGTAGCTAGGATTACAGGCATGAACCACGGTGCCCAGCGCTCCACTTGCAGCTAAGGGATAAAGACACAGCCTTTTGGCTGGCAGTACAAGCCTCTAATGCTCTGTCAGACTGAAATACAGTATGGGTCTTTTCCCTTCTATAAATAAAGTCCTTCATGAAGAACAGTCACCAGATTTAGGATCAGAAAACATCCTGCATCCTGGCTCTCTCCCATACAATCTTGAACAAGCCAGTCTACATCCATTGAAGTCTTTTTCTTTCTTTCTTTCTTTCTTTCTTCCTTCCTTCCTTCCTTCCTTCTTTCCTTCCTCCCTTTTTCTCTTGTGCCACTCCTGGTGCTTGTCAGAACTTGGACACTACTCCTGACCTTTTTGGCCCAAGATTAGCACTCTACTACTTATGCCACAGCTCTACTTCTGGATTTTTTGGTTGTTAATTGGAGATGTTTCATGGACATCCTGGAGAAAGTCTCATGGACTCTCCTGCCTAGGCTGGTTTCAAACCTTAAATCTCAGCCTCCTGAGCAGCTAGGATTACATGCCTGAGCCAATAGTGCCTGGCTTAATTTCTTCATTTATAAGAGAGTATAATAATGCCTGCCCTGATATTCTCATACAGCAACCTAATAAAGATAAGGGGAATGTATATGATGGTCTGAAATTACAAAATGCTGTAAAACATGCCACTTATCACTGTTGTTAATCCAGACTATTTTCTTCCTTTGCTTCAATGCGTATGGTCTCTAGATACACACTGCCTTCTCTACAATTGCCAGTGTTAAGTCTATGAATGCTCTCTATAATTTTCCTAAATGAAGGGAAACAAATACTGGAAACACTAAATCTCCTTCAAAAGAGAGCATGTTTGGTGGAAATCATGCCAGAATATACCTATACCAAGAACTCTATTATGGGAAATGGAAAAACAAATGGCATATACTTTCTCTCAAAATATGAATGAATGATGCATGAATAAGTGAATGAATAAAATAGCATGCAATGGGAAAAAGATTAGAGAAGGTTGGTTTTTTTTTAATTTTTGGAGGGGTTTGTTTTTGTTTTTGTCAGTCCTGGGGCTTGAACTCAGGGTCTGGGTACTGTCCTTGAGCTTTGTCAAGGCTAGCACTCTACTAGTTGAGCCAGATCACCACTTCCTTATTTTTTCTGTGGTACCAGAGAATCAAACCCAGGGCTTTGTGAATGTTAGACAAGCACTCTCCCACTAGGCCACACTCCCAGCCTAAGATTAGAGAACTTTTAAGTCTTTAAGTTGTATAACTCCAGGGCTAAGGGTGTGTGGCTCAGCAGTTGAACATTTGCCTGCCATTTGAAAGGCCCTGGGTCCCCAGTATTCAAAAACATCAGTAAAATAAAAATGTACAACCAATGGTAATGATAAGGCTACAGCATAAATCTGAGTCCACTAAGGCACATATCTTTGCTTTTCACACATGCAAACATTTCGCCCATTGAGAGTAAGAATAGAAGCCAGACAGGAACAGGCCTGAAGACCAATGGAATAGAACTGAGGACCCAGATATTAAACCACAGACCTATGGCCACCTAATCTTTGACAAGGGAGCCAAAAAAATAGAATGGAAGAAAGACAGCCTCTTCAACAAGTTGTGCTGGCAGAACTGGTTAAGCACCTGCAGAAAACTAAAGCTGGATCCTTCTTTGTCACCTTGCACTAGAATTAACTCCAAATGGATCAAAGACGTGGAGGTAAAAGCTGACACACTGAAAACTCTACAGGAAGGAATAGGAGATACACTAGGCCTCCTTGGCACAGGTCGAAACTTTCTTAATAAGGACCAAGAATCACAACAAATCAGAGAAAGGCTGGATAAGTGGGACTGCATTAAACTGCAGAGCTTTTGTATGGCAAAGGACATAGCTAGTAAACTAATCAGGAAGCCTACAGAGTGGGAGAAGATCTTCACCAACCAAACAACGGACAAAGGCCTCATATCTAAAATATATCAACAACTCAAAAAATTGAATCACTCCAAAACTAACCTCCAAAGTAACAACCATCCCATTAAAAAATGGGCCAAAGACTTAAAGAGAGTCTTCTCTGAAGAAGAAACAAAAATGGCCTATAGACACATGAAGAAATGCTCAACATCTCTGGTCATAAAAGAAATGCAAATCAAAACAACTCTAAGATTCCACCTCACTCCAGCTAGAATGGCCAGGATCAGGAAAACGAATGACAACAGATGCTGGAGGGGATGTGGCCAGGAGGGATCACTACTACACTGTTGGTGGGAGTGCAAACTCGTCCAACCACTATGGAAAGCAGTGTGGCAGTGCCTCAAAAGGCTCAACATAGAACTCCCCTATGACCCAGCAATTCCACTACTTGGCATTTACCCAACTATCCAGAAACAAGGACATACTAAACCCACTAGCACAACAATGTTTATTGCAGCACTATTCACCATAGCAAAGATATGGAACCAACCTAGATGTCCCTCAGTTGATGAGTGGATCAACAAGTTGTGGTATTTGTACACAATGGAATTCTATGCTGCTGTCAGAAAGAATGACATCGCCCCATTTGTTAGGAAATGGAAAGACTTAGAAAAAATCATATTAAGTGAAGTAAGCCAGACTCAAAGGAACTTAGGCTCAATGGTTTCCCTCATTCGTCATAATCAGTAGAAACCTTGGGCTCTACTAGCAGAGATTTGCAATAGAGCAAAATCTTGATACATAAGGACATATAATGTGAAGCTAATTAAAAGGACCTCCAGGATAGTGAAACAAAAGCCATATAATGAATGATTGTTGTCCTTAATGTACTATGTTGTCTCTCATCTCCTTTGCTGTCCCTTGTTATCTCATATTGGTATAGTATCTCACTTTGTTATCTAATATATTGAATTTATTTGTATTTGGATATTTGAAATTTGATAGGGAAGGGGGGAAAACCAAGACGGGTGGGGGGTGTGGGGGGGGGGAGGGAAACGGGTACCAAGACATGTGAAAGGGTATCAATGTATGTGAATTAACGCACCTTCTATCTGGCAAATATCATGTAACCCTTTTACTAATTACAATAAAAAAGAAAAAAAAAGAGAAACTAAAAAGAAAAAAAAAAAAGAATAGAAGCCAGGTGCTGTTGGCTTATGCCTAACTATACAAGAGTCTGAAATCTGAAGATTGTGGTTCAAAGCAAGCCTAGGCAGAGTTTGTGCTCCTCCAACTGATTTTAGATTACAGCCTCCGGCTATTTTTATGGGGTACAACCTTCCTTGTTTGGTAATTTTGATTTCATTTTAGTTCTCTGGGCTGTCCCTAAATTCATCCCTTTGGCCCAAATGGTATAATTTATTTCTCTTGATCAAAAGACCATCTTGCATAGTTTTTATTAAATGTTTCAGTGCTACTGTATGCACAGGTTGAGAACTGGCATGTATTGACAATAATGAACAAATTGTTTCTGTTCTGCACTTTTCTTGGGTGGGGAGCTTGTACTGAAACTAGAATCCTAGAGTTTCATGGAATTTCCTGCCCCAGATGACTTCAAACTGAGATCCTTAGATCTCAGCCTCCTGAGTAGCTAGGATAGTATGCATTATTTTGTAGCAAGTGCTTAGAAGGCTATATGCCTCTTTTTTTTTTTTTTAGTGCTGTAAGTTGAATCCAAAGTCTTGAGCACATTAGGCAAATGTTCTACCACCACGCTCTATCTTCAGTCTAGGAATGATGTTTTTAAAATGCAACATTTTCTAAAGTAATCTGAACCCACAAGAGTGAAAAAATATAGGGGGGGAGGGAAATGGGTACCAAGACATGTGAAAGGGTATCAATGTATGTGAATTAATGCACCTTCTATCTGGCAAATATCATGTAACCCTTTTACTAATTACAATAAAAAAATAATAATAATTAAAAAAAGAGTGAAAAAATATGAAGCTTTTTACCTAGAAACTTCCCATGGCAATGTAATAAAAATTAACACTGACCAAACTAACTCCTGTAGTCCATATATCCAATGACCTTTGAGGAATTCCCTATTAATGTGAATGGGGGGTTTTTTTGCTTCAAATCTGATATTCTGTAAGTCAGAATAAACTTAGAATGTCTGGTTAAAAATAGACCCCTATCAGAACATCACCACTAATCCACAAAAGAATCTGCCAAGAGATTTCAACAACAAGGGGCATATTGTAAGCATTTCTGTCCATCAACAAATCTAACAAATTGATTAAAATGCCAAAGGAAAAGAGGTGAAACTAAATAACAGGGCAAAGACAGAGAGGAGGGACTCACGGCAGTCTTTCTCATCTGCTCCATCGGAGCAGTCTCTCACATGGTCACATCTATACTCTCTTGGGATACAATGACCATTGGAGCAAGTCAGCTCATGACTTGAACAGGTTACCCCAGCTGTGAGGGAGAAAGGGAAAAACAGCACTTAGTTTATAATTGCCATCTGACACAGACTAATCTATTGACATTTATCTAATATGATTGAAGACATGGAAAACAAAGGTAAGAACACATATTGAACATAAAGTTCATAGAGTTAGATGCAGCAGACAGCTACCACCATGCTAAGTTGACAGTGCAAAAGCAAAGGAATTACAAAACCAAAAAGCCCAGTGTCTAGGCTAGACAATTGTGCTATGTTTAACATGTGTTGTAACAATGCATGGCAAGGAGAAGGAATACTACACAGTGACTTCCTTCATAACCTCGTCTAAAATAAGAATACTTGCCAAAGTGATAGCTGGTTTTTCAGTGTTGCTGGTTATTCCTGAAAGACAGGAATCTGAGAGTTCTTTGAGGTGTTTTTTCTTTATAGTAGTCTCTGGCTTATGAACTCGTTAACATTAATCATTTACCAGCTCAGCACTCATAAAGAACCACCCCAATATATGGATCCTATCTGTGACATAAAAGGTTTTTAGAATCCCCAAAACAGAAGATTCTTGTGAAATGCTTACGGCAATTCTGATGTTCATCTGAGCCATCCAGACAGTCATCCTCTTGGTCACACACCCACGAGTGAGGGATACAGCTTCCATCATCCAGACACTGGAAATAGCCCGTCTGGCAGGAGGAGTGGGCTAAAACAAATCAAAACAGGGCCTATTATGGCAAATGCCTGTCCTTTTACACCACCAACAGTACTTCCAAAGAATAGATGACAGTTCCTGCTCCATAGACATGAAAGCAAATAGTCAACAACCATTCTAGTAGGGTCTGCTAAACATTTACTGTCAGATAAGTCTCAGTCATGGCATCAAACAACTTAGTGACCCAGGGTAGTATAAAAAAATGAGATATAGGTATGCCCCCCAATTAAGAACAGAACTATTCGATTTCATTTTTAATTTCAGTAAAAATTAAGTGTGAGTAACATGCAGAAGTGAAAAAAATCCATGAGATTTGGAAACGCAGCAACTATTTACTATTTTTACAATTGACTTACCTTAGAATCCTTGGTAAATTCTCTGAATTTTAAGGTATGCATCATAAAATGGGGACTATATTCAACTCATGGTTTCTCATTTAAAAAATAAGTTAAATGCCAGTAATAGTGCTATGCAATGGTTGCTGTCATTATCAACACTGCTATTATGTTATTACTGAGAAGAGAAAAAGAAGAGTAGAGAAAAGAAGGGCCAGGAAGGAAGGGAAGCGGGGTGAGGAAAAGTGAAAGAGGAGAAAAAAATCCTGAACGAAAGCAGAGGATAAAAATCTTGCTTATGGGCCGGGAGTTTGGCCTAGTGGTTAAAGTGCTTGCCTAGCATGCATGAAGACCCGGGTTCGATTCCTCGGTACCACATACATAGAAAAAAGCCGGAAGTGGTGCTGAGGCTCAAGTGGTAGAGCTCTAGCCTTGAGAAAGTCCAAGGACAGTGCTCAGGCCCTGAGCTCAAGCCCAGGACTGGCAAAAAAAAAAATAATAATAAATAAATAAATAAATAAAATCTTGCTTATACAGTAACAAAGCTAAGGATTACATTTGCCTTCTCAGAAATCTTCTCCAGTGAATAATCAATAATAGACAATGACAGACTGTGTTTATAGGGTAAGGGTAAGAAAGACACTGACACAAACTAAGCCCCTTCTGAAAAAGGGAATGAAACTGCTATTGATGCCATCCACTCTCGACTCAACCCGTAGCTCTCAAAAGAATTCAGCCCAGACCTGGAATTCTCATCAAAGCCCAGATCTTCTGGATACTGCTGAACTCACCACAAGTCACTTGGGTTACCCAAAACAGACCTTACTCTGACTCATCCCCACTTACGGCAGCCAGTTTCATCTGTATTATCCAAGCAGTCTCTGGTCCCATCACATCTCCAGGCAGCAGGGATGCAACGTCCATTTCCACAGCGAAAATGTCCACTGTCACATTCTATGATACCCAAGAAACAGAATGACAGTTCAGAAAACTTCAAATGTTTCACTAAGGAAATTCAAATCCTGGATAAAAATGAAAAATTATTCCAATGAATACAGGCATGCACATAATTCATAAAATCTAGAAAAAATTTTCATAATGAAAACGTAAAATATTTGTTGAGAGGCTGTAAGAAGGTCCTTTACTGGGAATGAGAAGGGAACGCTAAGAGAGCATGGAAGAAGGGTGACATTTGTCCAAAAAGAAGGTCGGTTAGAGTGTACTTAGATGGAAACAGCAATTATTCATCTGATTCATATTACCTCTAGGTATTTGTTCTAAATATTTTTACTTAGAGAAAGGAAAGATGATGCACTAAGAGTTAAAGTTTTCTAACCAGAGAACTGGAGATCTAAGTACTAGAAATATTTTGATTGCAATATTATTTATACTTTTTTAATGCAAGTTCTCTATCTAGTAAGAGAAATACCCATTTTTAAACCAAATCTAACAGGTCATTTCCACAAATAAAAATATTTTATTGTATTATTTTTCTAAACTAAGCATGCCACCAAAATATATTCCCAGCATGAAAATATATTTTAAAGCAAAATGAATTTTTCAGCCTCAACTAGAGTGCACACATTTCGCCCTAAAAGTTATCACATCCCCAAGTGGCAGTGACATCCCCCAATGTCACTGGAAAGAGAGTGTCACTGGAAAGAGAGTATCACTTAAGTTCATTCAATTTTCCTCTAAGTTTCCCCAAATATCTGGTCAGCAATCTTCCCAAGCATTGTGAGCCAAATAGGAAATTTCTTTAGTGAACAGCCAATACCAGCCCAACTTGGAGAAGACTCAAAATTATCCTTTCACAAACCCAAAGGATAGAGGAATCATTTTCAGAGTTGGACAAATAATTTTATTTCCTCGCTCCCATAAAAGCATTCATGCTAAATTGTCCACTTTGATTTTTGGCTAATGAACTCCAAATTAGGTAAATACACAGATCAATTACCTACTCCTAGAATAAATAAACAATGAGTTCTCTGACTTGTGTAAATGCAGGCATATGGACAGCGTGACATAAACATAGTGAAGTGATCTATTCTAGGGAATATAGGCTACTTTGTTCATGGAATGTTCAAATCTGATTGTCTGGTAGTGACATCCTGATTTATAATGTATGCTGCAAATGGTCAGAAACTTCACTTGGCTAAATGGTGGTACCGGCTGGTACAGGAGTACATACACCCAAATACCTCTATAGACTAATGCAGGATGGTGGTTGGTGGTGCGGGTCTGGGGTTGGTGGTGCAGGTCTCTTATCAACTACCTTTAAAACACAACAACCTCCCTTGCAAAAATGCCCCTGAGGAATGTACAAATTCACTCTGGAATCCCAGAACTTCTCATTGGATTTTGTTCTACAAAGCAATATTTCCATGGGAGATTAGGGGCTTCAGAGGTTAAGCTATTAACACAACATACATTAAATCACTTTTATCAATGAGGTCTATTGTTAGTAAGCCAATGTAATACATTTGTCTCCCTTACTATCTAATCACTGTGATTGAAAAATTATAACAACCATGAAGGCTAGTCTTCTTATAAAAACTTCATATTCCTGCAGGATAAAAAGCACAAACTTAGAAACCGAGTTTCTAGAAGATAGTTTGCAGGACACTATACTGCCTGCTTTGAAAATACATAAAATTACTGCAAATTCTTAAGCAACTTCTATTGCAAATCAGATTGAGGGGGCAGGTTGTTTTTGTTAAAATAACATTTGCAGCACACATTATAAATACATCATGGAAAAAAACACAAAATAGAGACCCCAATTTCTTTTTAAAACACCTCAAAGCCAGTTGCTTAAATCACACACACACTGAAAACTGAAACTGACTGGAAATGCTGTAGTTAAGTAACTCTTTATAGGCTGGTTTTCGCTTTATCTCTCAATCACTCCATTATCTAAAGTCATGCATCACATCCAGTTTACTCAATTTATCAAGAGATCCATAATCATTCATTTGTCAGATTCACCTTTTCCATGGTAACTTCCTTGCCTGTTCGAACTCCAAAATGACCACTGTTTAGAAATATCTCCCCAGAAAAAAACAAACAGCTATTTTATCATTACTGGGTGGCCTCTCAACCAGCCAAAACTGGTGTCAGAAGCTTATCATTCATTCTATTATAAAGAAACTATGTGTTGTTTAAAAAACAATAGTCAGAAAGTCTAAGTTAGATCTGATAACCACTGCAGGTGGCTTTGATTTCAGTTGGTTTCAATATACATTATTTTCTGTTTTCAGTAAGTAGCTTTTTAAATAAGTAGTGTTTTAAACAAGCCTTGTAAAGGTTAATATCAATCCTCATAATAAAAGCCCATGAGATATACAAACACAGAAATTGAGGCATAGAACAGCTCTGTAAATTGCCCATGATCAACCAGCAAGAAAGTGCAAAGCCGAGATTTGCATCTGCCAGTTCTGTGCCACCATCCATACCACATTGACCTTGTGTCCCCTTCCTCTAGAATCATTTTCTCTTCTACTAAATTCAAGTACCAATGCAAAATTTTGATTCATTTTCCAAATTTGCCTTGCATATTGACTAAGTTTATTCATTGGACAGATGGATGTGGAATCCATCTCATTCATACTTTGGGTGGAGAACAAATTACTCAGCAACTGATATTGCAATTAAAAAAAAAACTTGAAAAACGGAAAATTTTCTGACAATGAAAGTGACAAAAGGAAATTAAAAATAAAAGAATTTTGATCCATTCAAAAAAATTATATCAATTGTTTCCCAAATCTTACAGAGCTCAAATGTAGTGCGTGTGTGTGTGTGTGTGTGTGTGTGTGTGTGTGTGTGTGCTAGTACTGAGGCTTGAACCTGGGGCCTTGGCACTCTCTTTTAATTTTTTTGCTTTACCACTTGAACCGCAGCTTTACTTCCAGCTTTTCTGTAGTTAGAGACTTTCCTAGCCAGGATGGTTTCAAACTTTGATCATCAGATCTCAGCCTCCTGAATAGTTAAGATTACAGGTATGAGCCATCACAGCCCAGATCAAATGTATTTTTTAAGGAGGTTTGGGATAATCTTTTTTAATAAATAGCCATATCCCATACTTCCAGGTAAATTATTGGACTAAGAAGGTGAAGATAAGCTGTGAGGGTAACAGCTGGTTCTAAGAGGAGGGAGCAGTGGCCTGGGTCCAAAGCAGAGAATAGCCCTGGATTGAGAAGCTCATTTCTCTATCATTTTCTGCCTCTGGCACAGTGCGGAATACATACGGTAGTTAATACATATTTATCAGGCAATAAACACTCCTCTTTATAGAAATCAGTTGTTTGAAATCTTTATATGTCAGATATCAGAACAGACCATGGATATTAAACAGAAATATCTTAAATCTACTGGAAGAAAAAGAAAAACCAGAAAAATCAAAAATAAAAAGACTTCACTGAAGTTTTTGAAGAGATAATTACTGCATCATATTAATAACAGCTTCATTCTCGTCATCTTTCCTTGCTAGTTTCTTTCACACACACCCACAAATTCTCTTCATGGAAGAGAAGGGTAAATGGTAGTCAATGGAACATATTCAAAGGTGACTAAGGGTAGTTTCTATGGCAAAGTCTGTTTTTTTGACTAGAGCCTGATAATAAATGCCACCCCTTCTGAAGTCTCAGCTCCCTCACTAGGTAGGTAATGCTTTTTTTTTATGTGTTTCTTTTTTTTCATATATTTTTTATTGTAGTTAATAGAAGGGTTACATGATATTTGCCAGATATTTGCATTAATTCCCATACATTGATACCCTTTCACATGTCTTGGTCCCCATTTCCCTCCCTCCCACCCCCACGCCTCATCTTGTTTTCCCCCGTTCCCTATCCAATTTCAAATAACCAAATACAAATATATCCCATATATCATTACAAAAAATAAAATAAACCACATTATAAAATCACTGAACTAAAAGAAACAAGCATAAAGTTATTCAAAATTTGTCCATAATTTTCTGTGCTTTCTGGGCATAATGCTTATCATTTTGGTTTTGAAAAGCATATTTTTTTAATTTTTTTGCCAGTCCTGGGCCTTGAACTCAAGGCCTGGGCACTATCCTTGGCCTTTCTCAAGGCTAGAGCTCTACCTCTTTACCATAGCACCATTTCTGGTGGTTTTTTTCTATGTATGTGGTACCAGGGAATTGAACCTGAGTCCTCGTGCATGCTAAGCAAGCACTCTACCACTAGGCTAGAACTCCCAGCCCTGAAAAGCATATTTTTAATAATTTCTTTTGTTCTTTTTTGCCAATCCTGGGGCTTGAAGTCAGGGCCTGGACATCATTCTTGGGATTTCTCAAGGCTAGTACTCTATCACTGGAGCTAAAGCACCACTTCTGGCTTTTTCTGTGTGTGTGGTACTAAGGAATTGAACCCAGAGCTTTGTTCATGCTAGGCATGTACTCTACCACTCAGCCACGCTCCTGGCCCCTCTAATGATAATTTCTTACCATTCTCCATGGCTGGCCTCCGTAAAGAGGGCCAGTCTCCTTTCAAAAGCTTAGGGCTCCCTTTTTATTTCCAAAATGTTATTCTGTAGCAATGGCAGACAGAAGCAAGGGTAACACATCCATGGAAGTCCCTCCCTGACAATCAAGGACTCTGGAGCAAAATGAACAAGTCCATCTTCTGTCTCTCTATGGAACATTTTCTCTGCCTGATTTTCATAACAGATCACCAAATGGGAGCTAAAATTACTTCATCTTTTATTCAGCCTACCAATCATTGGTTGAATACTTTTAAGAGCAAAATAATGTTAAAAGTACATTTCTAGCCAGGCACCAGTTACTCACACCTGAAATCCTGGCTACTCAGGAGGCTGAGGTCTGAGGATCCAAGTTTGAAGCCAGCCTGGGTAGAAAGGTCCTGTGAGACTCTTATCCCCAATTAACCACTCAAACCTAAAAGTGGCACTGTGGCTCAAGTGGCAGAGCGCTAACCATGAGCACAATGAGGCTCAGAGACAGCGCCCAGGCCCTGAATTCAAGCCCACAGCTGGGGAGAGAAAAAGTACATTTCTAGGCTTCACAAGACTCTGTCTCAAATCAAAGAAAAGCAAAAGGCCCAGGAGTGTGGTCTAGTAGTAGAGCACTTGCCTAGCTAGCAAGCGCCAAGCTCCGGGTTCAATTTCTCAGTACAACATACACAGAAAATGCCAGAAGTCTTATTGTATATTTGTTTATCTGAAATAGGAAAGGGGAGAAAACAAGTTGAGGGGAGTGGGGGGGAGGGAATGGGGACAAAAGCATGAGAAGAGGTATCAATGTGTGTGAGAAGTAATGCAATGCAACTTCTGGCAAATATAAATGTAACCCCTCTACTAATTACAATTAAAAAATAAAAACAAAAAATAAGAAAATGCCAGAAGTGGTGCTGTGGCTCAAATGATAGAGTGAGAGCCTTGAGAAACCCCAAGGACAGTGCCCAGGCCCTGAGTTCAAGCCCCAGGACTGGCACCAAAAAAAAAAAAAAAAAAAAAACCAACCCACAAAACTGATTAATGTATTATTATGTATGCATGTCATTTAAATATACTTTGAAATACACTAAAATTGCCAGACTAAAGCTACATTAAAACAAAAATTCCTAATACTATGTATCGAAAATTATTTCAGGGTCTGTGGAAAAAAAAACAAGGAAAGATAAGATATGGTCCCTTTTTTCATAAAGTTTATGAGTTTACAGGGAGAAAAGTTACACATTATTGATCAAATTCCCAAGCAGCAACTAAAGTTACCTATTGCGTATCAACTATGAGCCAATATTAAGCTAAGCTTTATACATACTCATTTAGAACCACATAGAAAAGTTACATTGAAAGTGATCTTTTCTTGGCATATTGTCAACAGATTCTGTAGAGTACCACCACCATTCGCCCACCATCCTCTCCAAGCTAAATGTGCATCCAGTCCATAGGGTTCAGACAGTCAGATCAACCATTGACTCAAATATTTCCTTTTCCATGACCAAAAGCCGGCAGAATAATAAGACACATTCTAGGAATAGTCTGTATATGCTCAAGAGGAAGTGAAGCTATCACCTTCCATAACCAGGCCTTTCTCCCATTCCCCAGTCTCTTATATCCTGCTTATAGCTCCCAACCCTGCAAGTTAAGCTGTCTGTTTGTACTAAAAGAATAAACGTAAATAAAACCACACTTCTCAGGGTCCTGTTGGTGTTTGGATAGTTACTTATCATGTAGAACTGCCCTGAGCAGAGCATGATGTATAGCACCACTGGGTCCCCCTCCACCCCCATCACTGTGACAATAAAAAGCACTCCCATACGTGTCCATACACTCATGAAGATGCAGCTACCATCCCCGGTGAGGACCAATTCAGAACCTGTAAGTAGCTTGGACATTCAGAGTTCAAAATGGTTAAAGCCACGTGAAAGAGATCATCTTAAAAATAAAAAAGCTATACTAAATACAATTTCTTCAACAGCAGTTCAATCCTTTCCACTCCTCAATAAGAGGACTTGGGATTGCGCAATATCATGCCACAGCCAGCCAGCCACTGGTATAGCAACTTCAAATAAACTCCCCTGGGAGCCTGATAAAGAATCTAAGTTCCAGGGAGGCCTGCAAGGCCCTGGAATGCTCCCCATTCAAAAGAAGAAAACAAGCTGAAAATCCTCAAGCAGTTCATTAATGCAAAAGGACTATTGCTATGACAAAGCCATAAATATACCATCTTCATGCAGCCTTCGCCTGTTCAGATAATTATCAGAAAAAAAAATCATAACAATCCACTCAATTTTGTCCTCTTCGCCCTAGCCATGTCCACTCACTAGGATAATTATAAACTGACAATTCCTCACATGCCCCATTCAAAAGACTCTCCAAAAGCTTACCATTAATACTCAGCAATGAAATTTCCTGCCAGGAACTACCAAAGCCCTGAAACTGCATTAATATGCATGTTTTATGTACTTGCTGTGAATTATTCATGGAGGGCTATGCTTATCTCCTAATTCACCCATGGACTAGGTCCTATAGAAAGACTCCCCCTACACAGGGAAGGAAGCTAAGCTTAAGACCTTCCTGCCCCGTCCAAATCCCTGTTAGGGACTAACCCGTTATTTACATCTTTAATGGTAAAAGAGCTACACTTACAGGTTGTTGCAAAGAACACTATATAAACAGAAGAAAATTTAAGATAGCCTGCCTGCCCTGATAAATAAGGACCCAATGAATCAAACTACTTCAGAAAAGAGGTAAAAGCCCTTCAACACTTAATGATTTATCTATCATGCTCCGTACTAAAACTATAAATCACCTCCCATATGAGAGTTTATTTCCAATCTCAATCACCCAAAAGATTCCTCTATGTCTTTTCTGATTACAACAATGGAAATTATTGGGCAAATTGTTGAATGGAGTGAAACAATAAAAAAATAGATGCTCACAAGAAATTAATGACTGCACACATTTCCAAGTAGTCAGTTTTCCTTCCTAAGGTTTTAAATAATTCGACAGACAAGCTACATTTATAGACAGCACATAACCACAGGTTTTCCGAATCATTAGGCCCAGATGTTGACCTATAAAGAAATTGACATGGCTGTGTCACAGCTGCAGGTATTGCTGTTGCTTTGGTCATCTTAATAGATGAGATTGCCTGGCTAGCAAATCAACCATGGCTGACACTACAAATTATGACTACAGCAGTAAGGGAGAAGATATTTGACTTTCAATAAGTAGATATGGCAAGTCTCTTTATAACTAACCAAAGAGTACTTTTGATTCAGTCAAACATACACCTAGCAGTGTTCCTTCTCCCTGACTCCAGGCTATTTGGTTTTTAACTGTCACAATGCTTACAACAACAAGCTCAAAAGACACAAAAAGAGAAAAAAGAGGCAACAGAAAAGAAAGAGAACAAGGGAGAAAAAAGAGAGAGAGAAGAGCAGAAACTGAGAAGCTTCAAGGTTTCAATCAGTGTCTAGACACTTAGATTTTAATAAGACTGAGCAGCTTGTGTCCTAAATTTGGCACAAATAACAACATATCCTTATTTACTTGTGGCTCAAATCCAAACTAGACTAGTATATAATTACTACATGTTTCTAAGTCACAAGTCACATGCTTAGAGCTAAATTACTTCCCAGTCTGGGTATATTTTCAGAAGTAGAGAAATACATATACATGTATGTACATGTGTGTATACAAAATTTACTGATGCAACAGAAGCTTCAACACTAATAAAACAACTCTGATGACCATATTAATGCTTCAGGAAGGGCTCATTGCTATTTACATAAACATAGAGCTTATCAATAGTTTCCTTGTGGGCTGGGAGCATGGCCTAGTAGTAGAGTGCTTGCCTAACATGCACAAATACCCAGGTTCAATCCCTTGGTACCACATACAAAAAAAAAAATACTTTGCTTATTAGGAGAATAGTGAAATACATATTCATGTATGATTGAAAATTGTCATTTTAGCTATAATTATTATGGTTTCTGTCAATAAAGTAAGAACTTTCTTCAAATCTTAAGAGATTGGGAGTGGATTTTAAAACATTCTATATATACATAATGGAATTTTGCTCATTCATTAGAAAAATAGGATGATGTCATTTGCAGGAAAATGGATGGACCTAAAACAACAATTGTGTTAAGTGAGATAATCCAAGCTCAGACAAATGGTGCATGTTTTCTGTCATATGTGGAAGCTAGATCTAAAATATAACTAGACTTGATAACCTATACAGGATTCTAGACATTGACAGATAAACACCCTAAAGGAAGATACCCTTAGGGGAGAAATCCAAAGGTATAACTTCTCTGAACTTTTAAAGTACTACTTATTAAAATGAACTCCAGGAAATAAAGACAAGACTTTTTTCCTGTTTTTATTGCTATTGCCGCTGGTAGTGATGGTGGTGATTGTTTTTGCCCTTAGGATTTTTTTTGGGGGGGAGAGGGAGGGAGAAAAGAAAGAAGGAAGAGTGAATAAATGCAATCATGCTATTCAGTATAACACTGTGTAGGAAATGACCTATGTAACTTGTGGCAAGTACAGGAAGAAAAAACAGGGAAAAAGGAGACAAAGGAGTTGCCAAGCTCCAGTGGCTCACACTGTAATCCTAACTACTCAAGAAGGCTGAGACCTGAGGGTCCTATGATTCAAAGCCAGCCCAGTCAGGAGAGTCTGGGAGACTCTTATCTCCAATTAATCACAGAAAAAGCTGGAAGTGGCCCTGTGGCTCAAGTGATAGAGTGCTAGCCTTGAGTAAAGGAGCTCAGGGACAGTGCCAAGGATCAGAGTTCAAGCCCTAGGACCAGCCCAAAACAAACAAACAAACAATAGAGGGGTGACAGAAAGAAAGAAAGAAAAAAAGAAAGAAAGAAAGAAAGAAAGAAAGAAAGAAAGAAAGATACCCATTACTTCCCTTATGAAATGGTAACCCTTCTGTACAATACATGATATAAATAAATATAAAAAAATCAAAAGGACTGGGAGAACTCCAACAGTAGAATTTTGCCTAGCATGTGCAAAGCCCTGGGTTCAACCTCCAGCAATGAAAAAGAAAAATAAAACAAAGATAGCAAGGATATCAAAAGATTTCCACCAATATGCTTTAAATACTTCTGGCAAAAAGCACTTTTAACTAATCATCTAGTAAATTAAAGTCTGGAAGCAAAGAAAGAAAGGAAAGGAAAAGTGATGGGAAAGGAAAGGAGAAAAGAAGGGTTGGCTACATGATAACATTTGATTCTATAAGTCAAAAGTCTGCAATATGTGAATAAGTATAATCATGAATTGTTTTTGGTATGTGTGATGCTGGATTTATAGGTCCTGAGTAGAGCTTACTAGACAAGCATTCTACTACTGAACTATATACCCCAAGTCCTAATCATGATTTTTCTATTTCACAGGTAAAGCTAAGGCTCAGTTTGTTAGTTTATGTTTGCAAAGATTTATGATAGAATAATACTAAATTTCCTGTTTTCCTCCCATTGAACTGATTGTGACAGACAGAGCAAAGACAACTTTAGGACCCATTTGCTAGGCAGGTTATCTGTTGCACCCTGTATCTTTTGGCCTGGCTTGTCATGCCTGGCTTCCAAGAGCATTATAGGCCTCCAAATCACTGCGGGCACTATAAATGTCATCACATTGTGTTATAATGGGCTTGTGATGACTCAAAACAACTCAGTGGCTTATTGACACTGAACCAACATTATATTGTCACCAACTGATACACACGTATGATAAAGCAATGATCCATTTCTGCCAAAACATGGGGAATTGATGTTGCCCAAATATTAGTAACAGCTTAAAGAAAGTCCAGTTTATCTGTAGTCACTGTCCAAAGTGGGAAATTTTAAGAAGCATATATTTCCTAATATTTTGCTAGTCTGTATTTTCCATATTTTGACTGATCTGTGTTTTTAGTATCATAAGTAAGTGAAAGGTTAAAAAAAAACTATTGTTACTATTGTAAATATAAAATTCTAACCATGCCTTAAAATAGAATCTTAGAAATTGAACATTGAAAAAAATTAATGGTTGTAGTCATAAATTATACCAGAAATATACATAATGAAGTATCAACTGACACATAAATCATTAAAGCCATTTACTTGATGGAATTTTCTCCATAGTACACATTTTTAAATGACAAGGCAATCAGAAAAAATAAACTAATGTTAGTGAGTTGATCAAAAATGGAGCTTCCAGTAGATCACTCAATTCTAGAAATTGAGCAACTATAGTTACATACTTGAGTTAATCAATGAATGAATAGGCTGATAGATCATGGGTCCTTAGGTTTTATAATAATTAAATGAAGCAAATTACAGTCAGTAAGAACTCTAGTTTTGTTTTGACAAAGGCTAGATAGAGCATAAAGATAATGGAGGAGGGGGTGTTAAATACTAGACAAAAGACATAAGACTTTAATCCTAGCAGTGTTACTCACTCTGTCCCCATGTCATTCCAAACTCCAAGTTCCAAAAGGGCAAAAAAAGAGAATAAATAGAGAAGAAAATCTTCAATTATAAAGATTCTGCAAAGTAACAATTTAGTTGTAAATTGGTATTTTTAATATAATCAAACTTATGAATATCATCAATATATCTAAATAAATAAGGGGTATAGCCCAGTTGCAAAGTGCTTGCCTAGCATGCAATAGGCCTAAATTCCAATCCCAGCATTGCAAAAATTGTATATATCCCACTATTTTGATACATTCCTTTTGAGTAGATCACCTAAGGCATCCCATAAAGTTTGCTCTAGCTGGACACTAGTGGCTCATGCCAGTAATCCTAGCTTTGGGGCAGACTGAATTCTGGGGATCCTGGTTCACAGCTAGCCCAGGTAGAAAAGTCCATGAGACACTTAACCACCAAAAAGTGGACCTGAGGCTCAAATGCCAGTTTCCACAAAAGAGCCAAGCAGGAGCATAAGACCCTGAATTCAAATCCCACTGCTGGAACGCTGGCGCGTGCACGTGCACACACACACACACACACACACACACACACCCCACACTGAAAAAAAAAAAAAAGGTTAGCGCAGAAGCAAACCCTGTCGAATTGTATCCCTCATCCAGTTGTCATTTAGTAAAAAGCAAAGAAATAAACTATGAAATAATTCAGTAATAAAAGTACATTTCCATCTTGCCATTCCTATCCTCAGCCTTACTGCATATATGCTTGCTTATTAAGTTTCATTCTCCTAAGTCCTTCACAACAGGCAGAGATGAAGAAGCAAGGAGTCTTGCTTTTTTGTTGTTGTTGTTGTTTTGGGTTTTTTTTTTCCAGTCCTGGGCCTTGAACTCAGGGCCTGGGCACTGTCCTTGGGCTTTCTCAAGGCCAGAGCTCTACCACTTGAGCCACAGCACCATTTCTGGCTTTTTTCTATGTATGTGGTACCAAGGAATCGAACCCAGGTCTTCATGCATGCTGGGCAAGCACTCTACCACTAGGCTAAACTCCTGGCCCCATGCAAGGAGTCTGGAAGTCCAACTTTTCTTTAAAACTATATATTAGACATTATCTTCAAATGTCACTCTCAAACTAAAACTGGCTTAAGCATTCTCATTAGCGTAAGATGGGCAGGAGGGTTAATGAGATGAGAAGAAAAACTAACACTAATTTGTCATCAATAAAATAAATCAAAAAATAGCCTTTAATCTTAAGGATGCAACTTACTGATTTTAGTCATTGATTTACAAAATTAATGGAAATTGTTAACAAAGAGTTAATTAATTCAAGTCAGCTGATTACCACAGTTAATGAACCACACTGACTTAATCTTCTTTGAAAACATCAACTAATCATTTCCCAGGTGTCAAGGGGTAAATTGTTTAATAAAAAATAAACTTCTGCCCTTCTTTTCAAAGGAGATAGTTGAGTGTGTTTTCTTTGCAGATTCCAAACTAGCAACAAGCAACTTTGGGGACATCTCTTTTCTTATATGGCTATCCTGAAAGAGCTGCCATCACTTCAGGGGTCAAGGCAGGGGGGGGTCCCCTGTGTTATAATAAAAGAAAGCCAGCTATGTATTACCATCTTTGTCATTTTGAATTACTTCAAAAACGAGCAAGGGAAAAAAGTCATTGGAACTCTCATATGGGAAAGTGACTTTTCTAAAAAAGAAAACATAAAAAGCAGAGAGTGATAAAAGAATAGCACAGGATATGTGGGTTCAATTCCCAGCACCAAAAAAAGAAAACCTTTACTTTTATTATAAAATGTATACAAACCTGTCAATCATAGTCTATGTTCTTTTTATAAATAAGAGCACTTTATAAATGCCAGTACTCAGCTACGCATGCTCATAAGAGGCTGTAGTCCTAATCCTCAGGAGACTGAGGCAGGAGGATCTGGAGTATGGCCAACCTGAGCTGCAAAACCATTTCTCAAAAAGGAAAAAGATAAATTATTATATTAATAATTTTAAATAATGACATATAATAATATTAAATAACATTAAATAATAACATAATGAATAATAACATTAACAAGTGTTAATACTCAGCACCTTCCTCTATGAAAACTGTAAAATCATTATCCTCTTCTTCACATTTAGAAAACTTATGGCCACCACCTCCCCCCCAACGCACACATACACACGCTACAAAAATGATACAGGGATTTTAAAAAGTAAGCAGTGTTAGAAAAAAAATCAGAAATACATCAGACATGTATCCAGTCCATCCAGTTCTCAATTAGGGGCTCTACTGTACACAAATAGGGCCAGCTATCTTTGATCTGCTGATGTGTTCATGAAGCAGGAAAGCTCTGGAGAAGACAAAGTTCCAGGTCACTTTGACAAATCACTTAGACCTCCTAAAGAGTATGAATGCCTTAGTAAAATTTTGTTCCCCTCCAGTCCCCTTTTCATTCCTTCAATTACATCTGAATGCTTGAAAAACCCGATCTAGATTACAGTGGGTTTTTGTTGCACATAGAATATCTACTGTTAAAGACCTCTCTGGTGACACCCCCTTTCAGAGAAGTGCAAGAGTCCACTGCAAATGCATCCTTCTTAGTTCTCTTGACACCAAGTGTGCTTTTGTTGGTTTAATTATTCACAGCAGGGAGAATCAAACTTTCACTGCCTACCAGTTAGTAGGTTCAATTTTTAAGCTGCAAATTTTGTTTTTCACTAAATTCTCAACTTCCAGTGATTAGTTAGCAAATTCTTTCAACACCTCACTGCACCAAATATTAAAGAAGTAAATTTTTCATGTCAGAAGTGAGCTGGAAAAAAAATCCAGCTGCAAAAACAATTAGCCATTTTTCAATTAACCGTTTAACCATTCACTCAGAATGGTGTGTATATGCCTTTCTGCTTATTAGACTTCCTTTTTTATGTCTTACTTTACCAAAACATATCAACACTCTCTCTCTCTCTCTCTCTCTCTCTCTCTCTCTCTCTCTCTCTCTCTCTCTCTCTCTCTCTCTCCAGGCAGACATGGAATTCATGACCCTTTTCAGCCTCCCAAATACTGGCTGTTACAGGGGGGTGCCACCTCTCTCTTCCCCAGCTTGAGTCCCATTCTCTCTGAGCCTTCCTCTGACAATTATTGTGCATTACTAATTTTTTTTTTGCCAGTCCTGGGGTTTGAACTCAGGGCCTGGCATTGTCATTGGACACTTTTTGTTCAAGGCTAGCGCTCTGCCACAGTGCCACTTCTGGCTTTTTCTGTGTATGTGGTTCCAGGGAATTGAACCCATGGCTTTGTGAATGCTAGGCAAGTATACTACCACTAGGCCACACTCCAAGTCCCTGTATTACTATTTCAACCAATGGCTTTGCCTTGCTGGAGAAAACATTTCTGCTTTGTAACTAGAGGACTGAACACAAACCAGTAACTTCCTCTGAAAAGCTGGCTTTAATGATGACAGAATAGACTTCTGACCACAGAGATGGATCCAGGAGACCTTTAAACGTGCTTGGCAGGGAAGAAATAACTTCTCTGAACCCATAAGAACAGGCTTGTCTGGGGTACAGAGAGACTTTATTCTCATCAGGTTATTCATTACCTTCTTCTGCCACTTCATGTAAGAAAACTTTGAATTTTCCTACGAGTATCAGGCAACAAAAGCCCTTAAAAGACTTTATGGGAAGCACAGGTACTGCATTCTCTCTCATATATAGAAGTTAAAAAGGGAAATGGTGAGTATGATGATTTAGGAAGGGTAGAGAGAAGAGGGAGCTGGGGAAGTGTACAAACAGGCGGTTGCACTCCGTAAGTGGACTCTGTATGTGTATAGCACACTGACCCTGATTAAAATACACAACTAATTTAAAAAGAAAAAAAGCCTTTATGTCCCTGCTATCCCTTTCTGAGCTAAAATAAAATAGAACTCTGGTATTCTAAGGGTGCTCTAAATTAAAAGATGTATAATTAGAGAGAAATGGTGTTCCTAGATAATAGCATGGTAGTTTAGGAACAACTCCACCTGCACAGACACGAATTAGTCGTGCCTAAAAAGAGTAGAAAGAAGGCAAGGCCGAAGAGGAAATGTACTCTTTTCAACATGAAGATGTTTGGGACAAGGTCTATGTCAAAGGAGATGCTATACTTTGCAGTATTTAGCTACATCATGGCTGAGCATAAGATTACCATCAGCATACATTAAAAAAATGGATAAACTTCTGAAAGTGGCACAAAGATGTCCAAAAACTGAGCTGAAAAGGCACCAGCCTCTGAAATAAGTCATTTTATCATAAGGAAGGGTTTATCATTAATCAAGAGTTTATTTGACCAAGTGCAAAGGAATTCTTTTTTTTTTTTTTTTTTTTTTGCCAGTCCTGAGCTTGAGCTCAGGGCCTGAGCACTGTCCTTGGGTTTTCTCAAGGCTAAAGCTCTACCACTTGAGCCTCAGCACCACTTCCGGCTTTTTTCTATGTATGTGGTACCGAGGAATTGAACCCAGGTCTTCATGCATGCTAGGCAAGCACTTTAACCACTAGGCCAAACTCCCAACCCCAGCAAAGGAATTCTTCTAATTATCCAGGGCATCAGCAAACACAAACTAGGGTTCTGAGTTCAAATCTTGTTTCTACCATTTAGTAACTGAATGCCTTTGAGCAAATACCCTACCTGTTTTTGCATTGGTCCTTTACCCAGAAAAAGTTGTACTGTTAATAAAGTAGGTAAAGTAATACTTAAAAAGCACTTAGGAGGGCCGGGAGTTTGGCCTAGTGGTAGAGTGCTTGCCTAGCATGCACGAAGACCCGGGTTCGATTCCTCGGTACCACATACATAGAAAAAAGCCAGAAATGGTGCTGAGGCTCAAGTGGTAGAGCTCTAGCCTTGAGAAAGTCCAAGGACAGTGCTCAGGCCCTGAGCTCAAGCGCAGGACTGGCCAAAAAAAAAAAAAAAAGCACTTAGGACCATACTATCTATGCCAGATTCAAAGAAGGCACTAAAATTTTTAATCATTATTCTTTTAATTCATTCTGCCAACTTCTCTACATAAGCATGCATGTAACTCAGCCTCTGTCTCAAACTTATTTACTGGAGTCCTCAAAAGAAGAGGAACTGAATCAAGAAAGATTAGCCACAGGACAAGCACCCAAGGAGCCTTTTTCCAAAGCCTGAAGCCCTGTGGTTGGACCCATTTTTCCTTCATTCATCAGGAACAAGACTCATGAATGTCCTGACTGGTCATGGGAGAGTCTTCCCACCTCGTCCCGGTCCCAAGGCCTCCTGAGTTGAGAAGCTACTCCCTCTTCAAAGAGGGCCTTTTGTCTCATCCAGGCTGTTTTCACTGTGCAGTGGTCTCAGACAGCTTTCTTTTGTGTTCTATTTAAATACAGAATGACAGTCCACGAATATAATGTGGAAAAACTTCAGCTTATCTTTTTATAAGAGCTACTGTATCAAATCTGGGATTTAAAAACAGCAAAATAACCCATTCTCTATGTACAGGGAAATTTTCACAGAGTGACCAAGTGTTTTGAGAGAGAAGTTAAAAAGACAGATGCAGACATGGCTCAAACACATTGGGGACGGCCAGTAGGGGTGGGCAGGAAGGGGGAAAAGAGGAGGGGAGTCAAATGGAGAGCAACAGCGTTGCTAAGCCACTTGCTTGGATAGAGACAGCAATTTTCTTTTTTTCCTCCATCAGTATCCTAATGGGGCCTCCAGGGGGTTGGTGGAATTTAGAGCTGGCAATACCAGGCACATAAGGATGATATGAAGATGCCAAGCTCTCTACATCCATGATGTACTCCCAGCCCTTTTCCTACATTTTATTTTCAGACAGAGTCTTGCTATGTAATCCACACTAGCCTCAAACTTATGATCCTCCTGCTTCAGCCTCCCAAATGCTAGGATTACAGACTTGAACCACCACACCTGCTGCTGGAGGTTGGTCCTTCTTAACATTAATATTGGCATCTATGCATTCATTCACTCAGCCTTATTTTGTCCTATTCAAAATGCTAAGGATAAAACAAACAATGAATGAGATTAAGATCCCTGCCTCATGGAAGAAGTTAAGACAGTACAAGACAATAGTCACCATGTCTGTAATCCTAGCTACTCAGGAATCTGAGGTCTGAGAATCAAGATTCAAAGCCAGACAAATCCCCAACTCTTATTTCCAATTAACCAGCAAAAAGCCAGTAGAGACGTAGCTCTAGTAGTAAGTAGAGAACCAACCTGGAGCAAAACAGCTAACAGGGGGTACAAGGCCCTGAATTCAAGACCCCTCAAAATAATAACAAATAATACTTATGGAATTTAATACATCTAATGTCAAATGGTAAGAAGTGTTTAAAAAAAAAGAAAACAAAAGAAGTAGTAGAAAGAAAAAAATCAGGAAAGAATCAGTGAAGATGACCCATAAGCCAAGACTTGAAGTAGGTAAAACAAATAAGACCTGCAGGACCTAGAGCATTCACAAAGAAAGAAACTCAGAGGCCCAACACCATGGTAGGGCAGTGATACCTGGAGGAGGGGAAAGAGAAGGAGATGAGGTCTGGGAGGTAGTGTGGAAGCCATGCAGGGAGAATCTTGTAGGACTTGGACTTATGAAATGAGGTGGAGATGCACCACTAGGGTTCCTCTTCAAGCTACAGAGAAAGATATCCACCTACAATCAGCTTTTAGGATCTGTCTCTGCTGGAGAAAGCCCCAGTGACTAAGCAAGGCCATTTCAGCCTGACTCAAGACAGTCAGCTCTTATTCCACAGCCTCAGCTAAGTTGCTCAAGGTCTTGTCACAGTTCATGTTTTCCTCTGCCAGTCCATGTCTTATACTCCAACTTCTGTCCCAATGTCTGTTTCCAAACCACTCAAATGGTATGTGACAGAAGCCAGTGGAGTTATAAAATAGAGGAAGGTTGTGATCTGACAAACAGACAGAGAGAATCAGGATGACCATAAAAAATAGTATTTCAATAACTCAGGCAAGACATAGTGCTCACCTGGACCCGGTAATGAAGTAAAAATGATGAGATATATATTTTGTTAATTAATAAGAAGACTGGACTCGGGGCCAGGAGTTTGGCCTAGTGGTAGAGTGCTTGCCTAGCATGCATGAAGACTCAGGTTCCTTGATACTGCATACATAGAAAAAAACCATAGAAGTGGTGCTGGGGCTCAAGTGGCAGAGCACTAGGTCCTGAGTTCAAGCACCAGGACTGACAAAAAAAAAAAAGATTGGACTCAACTGGGTACCAAGGGCTCCCTCCTGTAATGCTAGCTTCTCAGGAGGCTGAGTTCAGAGAATCAGATCTGTCAGCGTGGGCAGAGAAGTTCCCATGGACTCTTATCTCCAATTAACCACTCAAAAACTGGAAGTGGCACTGTGGCTTAAAGTGGCAGAAAGCTAGCCTTGAGCAAAAAAGCTCAGGGACAGATCCCAGGCTCTGAGTTCGAGCCCCCCCCAACTGACAAAGACTGACTTTTTTGTTGGTGCTGGTGCAATTTTTTTAATCCTTTTCTATTCCTTCATTCTCTTTTTTTCTCTTATTTATCTTTATTTCATTTGTTGTTTTGCTGTTTAGTTGGTTGGTATTTTGCAGTACTGTGAATCGAACTCAGAGGCCTGAAGCTTGTTGGCTATTCTATCATCTGAGTCACACCCACAGCCTTTGTTTTTTGGACAGGATTTCACAATGCAGCCCAGATTAGTCTTGAACTTTGTGATCCTCTTGTCTCTGCCTCTGAAACACTGAGATTACACATGCGCACCACCACACCCAGCTCTAACATTGGATTTTCCGGTGGATTAGATACTGGGGTTGAAAAGAAAAAGAAGAGTCAACACAGATTCTAAGGTTCGGAGCCTGAATGAGATTGGAGCAATCATCACTAAGATAAGGAATTCCACACAGAAAGCAGATATAGGGTTTTAGTGGAGATCAAGAGTCCAACTTGGAATCTGCTAAGTTCCAAGGAACTATCAAACAGTCAAGTAGATATGTCGTGAGTAGCTGGACAGTGGTCTGAGCTAGATTACTAAATTTGATGCCACATTGATGGCATTTAAAGCTTTTAGACAAGAAGAAGCCACCAAGAAAGTAGTGCATTTACAGAGCACAATAGGCTAGGGAGATAGAAAGAGGCAGAGGATTCCAAGGAGAAAATAAGAAGGAGCCAGCAAGAAAGGAAGGAAGGCAGAAAAATGTAGTTTCTTGGAAATCGAATTTATTGTTTCATGGAACAAGACAAGATACACAATGTCCAGTCAAGTGGATTAGCTAAATAAGATTGGAGCTAGTCTTGCCTAGTACATGCAAGGCCCAGAGTACAGTTCCTAGCACCACAAAATTATAAAGAGATCAGAGATGACCATGGATCCTTGGATTTAACAAGGAGATCATTGGAGATTTTGACAAAAAGTCAAAAAAATCCTGAAGTTTTGAAGAGCACGGATTGAGGGAAAACTTAAGGCAAAGGGAAATGGATATTGACAAACCTGTCAAAATGTTACTGTAAAGAAGACTAGGAAAAAAAAACAAACAAACATGCTGGTACCTAAAGGGAAATGTGGGAGAAAGAAGGGAAGAGGGTATTTTGTAAAACACAGAGGACACAAACTGAGAAAGATAGGGAGGATGGATCTAGAATATGAGTGAATATTGAATATAATAAGAACACAGCCAAGTTCTTCCAGGGCACTGGGGAAAGACTGCAATGAAGGACAAGGGATGCTGTGGAATAGAGGGAGTTTAGAGTCCTCACTTCAATGCTTTTATTTGCACCTCTATAAAAGCAAAATCAATATCAGAGCAGAACTTACTGGAAATTTGAAGAGATAAAAGGAAGCAGGAAACAGAATGGACTAATGTGGAAGCAACTTCAAAACCTGAAGTTCATTTCATGTCTGTTTGTTTCTTTACTCCCACTAAGGGGGCTTGAACTCAGTGCTTCATGCTCTCACTCGAGATACAGGTCCACTTCCTGGTTCTTGCTGGTTTATTGGGGAATAGTGTCTTGCAGACTTTCAATCTAGGCTGGCTTCAAACCTCAGTCCTCAGATCTCAGCCTCCTCAGTTACTAAGATGATTAAGCCTGGCTCACATTTCATGAATTTCAGGTGAGAAAAGTCAGCATCGCTCACTTTATATTGTTTAGCCACTCTGTGGCAAAACATGGCAGATTAGTATTAACCAGGCGTTTTGCAGAGCACAGCATGTAAGTTAAAGGGGCCTAGTTGCTGACAAAAGGAAGTAATTTTAACAATAGGCCATAAAATATAAGCTGAGGAAGTAAATGAATGATTTGAAGGATAGTGAAGGGGTAGTAGGATCAAGGGACTTTAAATCCTAGGGATGTCAACAGAGATTAAGTTTAGGGTATAAAGGAAACGAGCTAGAGTTTTGCAAGACACCCATTCCAACTATAAACTAGCTCTAGAAGCTAGTAATAGATTCCTGACTCAGGTAAGAAAGGCTGAGGCTTAGGCAGAGGTCTTAGCTGTTGACCTCCTGAAGTGTAAAAAAAAAAAAAAAAAAGGCTTCAAGGATGGCCAGAGAAGAGCAAAAACTACAACTAAGACACAATGCCGGAGCTTTAGGATCTGTTATCACCAGAAGAGATGACCAGGCTTCTTCCCAACGTAAGATGAGAAGGACTGGTCTTCCATCTAACTTCCCTATAACAAAAGGAAGACAAAATTTAACACTGGGA
Organism: Megascapheus bottae; assembly: GCF_031878675.1. Lineage (NCBI taxonomy): Eukaryota > Metazoa > Chordata > Mammalia > Rodentia > Geomyidae > Megascapheus > Megascapheus bottae. The sequence goes on along the minus strand of NC_143520.1, from coordinate 12,848,195 downwards.
GGCAAAATTTGATATGTAGCCACAGGAAGAAATGTAGTGATAAGGCATTCACCTGTCAGCCTCTATTTATACACTAAAATCATGAGAGAGACTACCAGGTCCATTTGTTCCCAAACTGTGCACCCTCTCAGAACTTTCCAAGATACAGATGCGCACACTCCTGATTTAGTATGTACGGGTTTTCACCTAAGAATTAAAATACTTTACAAAGCTCCTCAGGTGATTATTTGCCTATGCCAAGTTTGGAGAGCTGACTGACAGTGATCCTAGGTCCCCAGCAATTGCACATGCCAAGTTATTGTGATGAAATAGTGCTTTTAAGAACCTTTGTAAAGCTGAATTCCTCCAGATATGATCAAGGAAGCACATAGCCCTATTTGCCCTGACAACCATATTACAATCATATGGGAAACCAGACTAAAAACAATGCTGAAACCTAGTGAGGAGAGGAGAGTCAAGAAAAACACAAAGAAAGAAAGGAACCGGAACTCTCACTGTACCTTACCTGAACTCTACTTGCCTTCAGGATTTTGCACTTTCTTGGGCCAAGAAATAACCTTTATTGTTTAAGCCAATTCAAGTTGGGTTTTCTATTTCTTGCTTCTTGATACAGAAAGGGTCCTCTATACCCTTCCCTACATCAAAATTAGACCAATGGGGGCCAGGAGTTTGGCCTAGTGGTAGAGTGCTTGCCTAGCACGCGCGAAGACCCGGGTTCGATTCCTCAGTACCATATACATCGAAAAAAGCCAGAAGTGGTGCTGAAGCTCAAGTGGTACAGCTCTAGCCTTGAGAAAGTCCAAGGACAGTGCTCAGGCCCTGAGCCCAAGCCCAGGACTGGCAAAAAAAAAAAAATTAGACCAATGTCAAAGTACATACTAGCTTTTTTTTTAACTCCCCTTTAATGAGCTTAAACAGTGGATATAATTGATACATTTCAGATATATTATTTCAATTTTTTTGGTTAGCTTTTTTTTCTTTCAGACAGGGTCACACAATATAACCCAGGCTGGTCTTGAACTCACAATCCTCTTGCCTCAGTCTCTTGAATGCTGGGGTCACAGATGTGACCTACTACTCCTGGTATAAAATAAAATATTTTTAAATTGAACAGAATTTAACTATTTCCTCAAGAAATGAAGGATTTAAATTATTTCAACTTTTACTGAGAAAAGTTTCTCCACCTTAATGAGTTAAAAAACAAAAAAGATTTAGATCCAAAGTGGTATAATAATCTCTGACATTATGACAGGATATTCCCATCTTTTTATATGGAAATCCAAATGTGTGTGTGTGTGTGTGTATGTGTGTGTGTGTGTGTAAATATTGATCAAACCTGCCCAGGATCCGCACACAAATAATAATAATAATAATAAATAAAATATTTTTAAAATATTTTAATAGCTGAAATATATATATATATATATATATATTGGTCAAACCTGGAGCTTGAACTTGGAGCCTAAGTACTGTCCCTGAGCCTTTTTGTGCTCAAGGCTAGCACTCTGAGGCACAGCATCACTTCCTGCCCAGGCTGGCTTCGAACTGTGATCCTCAGATCTGAGCCTCCTGAGTAGCTAAAATTATAGGCATGAGTCACCAGTGCCACACCCTCCAAAAATATATAGTATAGCAAACTTGTAGCTATATTCCTCTTTCTTCTTTTTTTTCAGGTTTCCTGAACCTCATTAGGCCCTCAAAAATAGACATACTGTTACTAAATATGTATCAGTAGATAAGTGAATAAAAGCTTATTTTGAAAATTAAGAGGAATTGTGTGTTATTGGCCGACACTATGAACCTAAAAGAAACTTTTGTATGATGTTTGCAAACTTGCATCTCAAGATCTGGACAACAAAGCTCATATCCTTGGCAACAGTGGCCATTTCATTCATTTTTCAGTTTCCTATAACCTTGGGATGAAGCATGATCTGAGAGCTAATGATGAAAATATTGAGATTTCAACAGGAAACTTCAAATTGACTATTCTGTCATCCTCAGAAAGACGAGACATGCTTCTTTCACCATGTCAGGTGCTATCCTGCATCAAAAGTGACAAAATATAAATTAACCATCCTACTTTAGGAATGATAATGGTTCTATTTTCTCAGCACCTGTTATTAGCAACAAGGTTTAAATTAAAGAAGAACAAAGTAACCATTGGCATTGAATGCATTTTTTCTGATATTTCTGAATGAATCTAGTAAAGGATAAAAGAAACCTGTTCTACCATTTACAGAAGATTAAGCCCTAGATATGTTCCTAGAGGTGCTCTATAGAAGCACTTCAACCTGTCTCCAAACTTTCTCTTCTTTACTTCTTTATCTCAGCCTCAAGGCCAAGATCAAGCACTTGGAAAAAGGACAAAAATCTTAGAAACATAAACATGGGAATCAAGTAAGTTAGAAAAGGAGCAAAGGTCTAGGAGTCACAGAAAAAGGAAATGGACTCATGAGCTCCTATACCTGATCTCTCTGAGCTTGTTTGCCAGAACTTGCCTGTTTATCACAAAGACTTACTTCAAATAAGAAACCTTTATGCTCCAAATAAATCTTCTATCAATCCTTCCTTTCCTCTTCTAAATTTAAGGTTGCAACATGGTGCAATTAACACAGATCAACTATGTCTTTTATCTCCACGTGTCTAGTACTTTACTCCCTTTAATTCATTGAATTATTCCAGGGCTGACAAAACTTAAGAAATTTCCCTTTCTCTCATAATGCTGAGCTGTCAAGAAATCATTTAAGGCTAGAGATGTGGATCACAGTAGAGCACCTGTCTAGCAGTGGAAGAGCCTGAATTCAAACCTCAGTATCACCAAACATGTCTATTTAGCAAATATTTACAAGGACCTCTAGGGAACATATAAGGTACCAAAAAATGTTAGACTTTTCAAAACTAGATCATTTACAAGGAGCCCAAATTTTGTATGTTAAAATTTAAATTTTTCTCATGTCAGAGACATAGTATACATCACTGTCGAATAGTATATTACATAGCATCTGTCTCAAATCCTAAGATTCCTTTGGGAGAGTCACACCCTCCTCTGACTTTCCGCAGTATTGGAACTATTGCTGGCCGGCACACTGTATTACCATATGACTTTACTAGGTAGCACTACTAAAGGCTTTGGAATATACAAGACAGTAGTATACATTCCTCAAGATCAAAAAAGTAGGATATAGGGGCTGGGAGTGGGCCTAGTGGCAGAGTGCTTACCTAGCATGCACAAAGACCTGGATTCAATTCCTTGATACCTCATATATAAAGAAAAACAAAAGCCAGAAGTGGTGCTGTTGCTCAAGTGGAAGAGCCCTAGCCTTGAAAAAGCCCAAAGACAGTGCTCAGGCCCTGAGTTGGAGTCCCAGAACCAGCAGAAAAAAAAAAAAAAAAAGATATGGCAAAGCACTGGTTACCTCAGGTCTATAATCCTAGCTACTCAGGAGAGTGAGATCTGAGAATCATGGCCTGAACCCAGTCTGAATCAGAAAGTCCAGGTGACTCTTACCTCCAACAAAAGGCAGAGTTGCAACTGTGGCTAGAGCACTAGCCTTGAGCAAAAAAAAAAGCTCAGAGACAGCTCCCAAGCCCTGCATTCAATCTCTTGGACTTCGGGGTGGGGGTGGGGGAGACATAATTCATTTCCCTCATTCTAAAATAATGCTCCATACTTAGTTCCTTTTAGTTGTTCTACATTCCTGTACTCAAAATATCTTTCCATTTATTATCGTTGGTAGGCCGGTAGAGAACTTGCCTCCCATGTATCAGGACCTGGATTTTATCCCTAAAACTACAATAAATGGGTTAAATAAATAAAATCTTTTGTAATCTCCCTTTACTTTCTAGTTATCCTGATCTACCTACTAGGACTTAACAGGCATCCCAAAATCAATGTAACAATATGATTCTAGTAACACAGTATATACATTTAGGCTCATATTGGTGTTTTTAAATTTTAATGAAGACGTATAATAAAATGTTAATGAGTACCTGCATAGAGAACATGGACAGTGATTAACCACTACCTAATAATTCCTTGAAGAAGATAAAGCTTTGTCCTGCAGACATGTATACTAAAAACTTCAAAGTTTTCCAGGGATGGCCTACCCATTTGAAAACTGGATAGGAGGCATGCAAGCTGAAAGCACTGGCATGTGGCTAAATTGACCCATCATAGAATTCCTTTTAGGCCTGAGATAAGAGGCACATCCAAATTCTTTTTAAAGATCCACAAAGATCATCTACTATTTGGCATATTTTGTCTCGTCTGATAAGTCAAGATCACCAGAAAGGAATCTAGACCTCTACTAGAACAAGGAGCAGAGGGGACATTTGGAGGACACATGTCTGATTGAGGCCCACTGCAACGACTAGGAATGAGAGACTCAGTTCTACTGTGTTCTCTTCAGACTATACATCTTCAGCAAGGTATTTAATCCCTTTCCTTTCAGAGCTTTCAAGCCTGTTCTCCTTCCCGCAGAGTTAATTGATTACCTTAAAATAATAGAAGCACAAAACTGATAACTAAGTTTCTACTACTGTTTCTAATAAAAAGAGACAGTAACTGAAGGATAGAGAACTAGAAGGCAACTCTGAAATAAAAAGCATCAGTGTGATCATAGAGATGCCCTCAGTCCTTTAAGAAAACTCCACTCCAGAAACCAGGAGTTTGGCCTAGTGGCAGAGTGCTTGCCTAGCATGCACAAAGACCTGGATTCGATTCCTTGGTACCACATACATAGAAAAAGCCAGAAGTGGTGGTATGGCTCAAATGGTAAAGCTTTAGCCTTAAGAAAGACTAAGAACAGTGCTCAGGCCCTGAGTTCAAACCCCAGGACTGGAAAAAAAAAACTCCATTCCAAGATGTGATTATGATAAACCTTATTGCTATTCCATAAAGATATAACCAAAATGTTATTGGATCATAAAACATAACTTTCAGGTCAATAGTAATTTCTTGAAAATAAAATCAGAGAATCAAACCTTAGAATTCCTCAAAGAACTGCTAATAAAAAGTGTTTAAAGAAGACTTCTATGCACATTTGAAATGTGAACAGTAAATAAAAGGCACTGTTATTTTCAGTGTCCATAAATATAATTAAAACAGCAACTAGCTAATTTTGCTGAGCACATATCTCCTATCAGGCTAAATACTTAATGTGATATATGTCTTTATACTCATAAAATGCCCTGACTGGCAAAAAAAAATTGAAAGTAAGTGGTTCATGCTGAGATTGAGGATCATGATTTGAGGCCAATCTAAGCAGAAAATAAGAAGTGGGTTTTTTTTTTTCTTTTCATTTTGTCTTGTTTGTTCATGTATCTAAGCAAAGGAAGGGGTGGCATTGTCCAAAACAAAGTACACTCACTCATTACCTGACTTACAAAATGGCAACCCTTCTGTACATCATCTTTTTTTTTTTTTTTTTTTTTTGCCAGTCCTGGGCTTGAGCTCAGGGCTTGAGCACTGTCCTTGGACTTTTCTCAAGGCTAGCGCTCTACCACTTGAGCCTCAGCATCACTTCCAGCTTTTTTCTATGTATGTGGTACCGTGGAATCGAACCCGGGTCTTCATGCATGCTAGGCAAGCACTTTAACCACTAGGCCAAACTCCAGGCCCTACATCATCTTTATAATAAAAATAAATAAAGTTTTAAAACACAGAGCACTGGTGGTTCCTACCTGTAGTCCTAGC